>NW_025795328.1:247866-251781 GCF_021613505.1 Equus quagga
CCCTGAGGGCGGGGCGACCCCCAGCTGCCGTTGCCCACCCCGTGAGGCTAGGGATTGCTGGAGATCTCAGAGAGGACTGGGGCTGGAGAGAGTTCCAGAGACCCAGCTTAGTAGCCTAGGGGGAAACCCTACAGGCTCACAGCAGCCTTAGGGAAAGCCTCCGCACAGCACCAGTAGAAGGCACCCAGCCGCCAGCCACAAGGCTGGAAGACCCCAGGGCAAAAGCAGCATAGCTAGGTGTACTAACCACAGACTGTAGAAGATGCCAATAGCTCTCCTGCGACCTATAGAGGACAAGTGAGATTTGGTGGGTGCCGACAGCAACGGAGCGACAAATATAAGTGATCCCACCCCTGGCTGCTGGAAAAGCCCATAACACCATTGCAGACCCCAAGGAGAGAGCACATCTAGGTGGGCTGCAACAGTAGGCACCTGCAGCCTGAAGCCCCTCTGTGACGGCCCCCACGGCAGAGGAGGGAATCCAAAGGGCTACTGTGGCTACGAAGAGGGGCCCAGGCCCAGTTAGCAACTACGGACAGGATTCCTGGTTGGTGAAATATAAACAGCTGCTCCTCCCACTGCAGCAGCTGAAACAAGTGAAAGGAGCAACTAAACTCTATTTCCATGCGGAGGCACAAATCAACAACATCAAGCAATATGAAAAAATACATTAAATCTCCAGAACAGAAAGAAAGCAACAAATACACAGAAAACAATCCCAAAGAAAATGAGATGTATAACCTAAATGACGATGACTTCAAAACAGCCATCATTAAGATTCTCAATGAGTTAAGAGAGAATTCTGACCGACAACTCAACGAGTTCAGGAGCTATGTCACAAAAGAGTTTGATACGATAAAGAAGAACCAAACAGAAATATTGGAAATGAAGAACACAATAGAGGAGATTAAGAAAAATCTAGATGCTCTGAACAGTAGGGTCGATAATATGGAGGAAAGAATTAGCAATTTGGAAGATGGCAATATAGAATTGTTGCAGGCAGAGGAGGAGAGAGAAGCAAGACTTAAAAGAAATGAAGAAACTCTCCGAGAATTATCAGACACAATTAGGAGATGCAACGTAAGGATTATAGGTATACCAGAGGGAGAAGAGAAGGAGAAAGGGGCAGAAAACCTATTCAAAGAAATAATGGCCGAGAACTTCCCAAATCTGGTGAGGGAGATGGATCTTCAGGTGACAGAAGCCAATAGATCTCCAAACTTTATCAATGCAAGAAGACCAACTCCACGGCATATAGTAGTGAAGCTAGCAAAAGTCAACGACAAGGAGAAAATATTAAGGACAGCCAGGCAAAAGAAACTAACCTACAAAGGAACTCCCATCAGGCTATCAGCAGATTTCTCAGCAGAAACTTTACAGGCTAGAAGAGAGTGGAATGATATATTCAAAAATCTGAAGGACAAAAATCTACAGCCGAGAATTCTCTACCCAGCGAAAATATCCTTCAAATACGATGGAGAAATAAAAACTTTCCCAGATAAACAAAAATTAAGGGAGTTCATTGCCACAAAACCTCCTCTTCAGGAAATCCTCAGGAAAACCCTCATTCCTGAAAAATCCAAAAAAGGAAAGGGGCTACAAAACCAAGAGCAGAGGAGATAAGTAGAAGGACAACAACAGAGAGTAGCAGCTCTACATCAGAACAGATTAAACCATGGGACGAGAAACAAAGGAAACTGAAAAAAACCGGAAAACAAGACACAAAATGGGAGTGGTAGGCCCCCACGTCTCAATAATCACTCTAAATGTAAATGGATTGAACTCCCCAATCAAAAGACACAGAGTGGCAGGATGGATCAAAGAACAAGACCCAACAATATGCTGCCTCCAGGAAACACACCTCAGCCCCAAAGACAAACACAGACTCAGAGTGAAGGGATGGAGAACAATACTCCAAGCTAATAATGAACAAAAGAAAGCAGGTGTCGCTATACTAATATCAGACAAGGTAGATTTCAAAGCAAAACAGATAAAGAAAGATAAAGAGGGACAGTATATAATGATAAAAGGGACTCTCCACCAAGAAGACATAACACTTATAAATATATACGCACCCAACACAGGAGCACCAAAATTTGTAAAGCAACTCTTAATAGAACTAAAAGAAGACATCAACAACAATACAATAATAGTAGGGGACCTCAACACACCATTAACACCAATGGACAGAACATCCAGACAGAAAATCAACAAGGAAATAATAGAATTAAATGAAAAATTAGACCAGATGGACTTAATAGATATATATAGAACACTTCATCCAAAAACAGCAGGTTACACATTCTTCTCAAGTGCACATGGAACATTCTCAAGGATTGACCATATTTTGGGAACCAAAGCAAACATCAATAAATACAAGAGAGTTGAAATAATATCAAGCATCTTTTCTGATCATAACGCTATTAAACTAGAAATCAACTACAAGAAAAAAGCAGAGAAAGGTGCAAAAATGTGGAGACTAAACAACACGCTTCTCAACAAACAATGGATCATTGAAGAAATTAAAGAAGAAATCAAATATTATCTGGAGACAAATGAAAATGAGAACACGACATACCAAATCATTTGGGATGCAGCAAAAGCAGTCCTAAGAGGGAAATTCATCGCAATACAGGCTCACCTCACTAAACAAGAAAAAGCTCACGTAAGCAACCTCAAACGACACCTAACGGAACTAGAAAAAGAAGAACAAACAAAGCCCAGAGTCAGTAGAAGGAGGGAAATAATAAAAATAAGAGCAGAAATAAACGATATTGAAACAAAAAAGACAATAGAAAGGATCAATGAAACAAAGAGTTGGTTCTTCGAAAGAATTAACAAAATTGACAAACCCCTAGCCAGACTCACCAAGAAAAGAAGAGAGAAAGCGCAAATTAATAAAATCAGGAATGACAGAGGAGAAATCACAACAGATACCAATGAAATACAAGAGATCATAAGAGAATACTATGAAAAACTATATGCCAACAAATTGAACAACTTGGAAGAAATGGACAAATTCCTAGACTCCTACAATCTCCCCAAACTGAATCAGGAAGAAATGGAGAATCTGAATAGACCAATCACAAGTAAGGAAATAGAAACGGTAATCAAAAACCTCCCCAAAAACAAGAGTCCAGGACCAGACGGCTTCTCTGGAGAATTCTACCAAACATTCAAAGAAGACTTAATACCTATTCTCCTCAAACTGTTCCAGAAAATTGAGAAAGATGGAGAACTCCCTAACACATTCTATGAAGCCAACATCACTCTGATCCCCAAACATGACAAGGACAACACAAAGAAGGAGAACTACAGGCCGATATCACTGATGAACATAGATGCAAAAATCCTCAACAAAATTTTGGCAAACCGATTACAGCAATACATCAAAAAGATTATACACCATGATCAAGTGGGATTTATACCAGGGACACAGGGATGGTTCAACATCCGCAAGTCAATCAACGTGATACACTACATCAACAAAATGAAAAACAAAAACCACATGATCATCTCAATAGACGCAGAGAAAGCATTCGACAAGATCCAACACCCATTTATGATAAAAACCCTCAGTAAAATGGGTATAGAAGGAAAGTACCTCAACATAATAAAGGCCATATATGATAGACCCACAGCCAACATCATACTCAATGGACAAAAGCTGAAAGCCATCCCTCTGAGGACAGGAACAAGACAAGGGTGCCCACTTTCACCACTCCTATTCAACATAGTACTGGAGGTGCTGGCCAGAGCAATTCGGCAGGAAAAAAAAAATAAAAGGAATCCAAATAGGTAACGAAGAAGTAAAACTCGCGTTGTTTACAGACGACATGATCTTATACATAGAAAACCCCAAAGAAACCACAGAAAAACTATTAGAAATAATCAACAACTACAGCAAAGTAGCAG
>NW_025795328.1:251791-369009 GCF_021613505.1 Equus quagga
CAAAGCCGGCGGAATCACAATCCCCGATTTCAAAACATACTACAAAGCTACAGTGATCAAAACAGCATGGTACTGGTACAAAAACAGGTCCACAGATCAATGGAACAGAATTGAAAGCCCAGAGATAAAACCACACATCTATGGACAGCTAATCTTCGACAAAGGAGCAGAGGGCCTACAATGGAGAAAAGAAAGTCTCTTCAACAAATGGTGCTGGGAAAACTGGACAGCCACATGCAAAAGATTGAAAATCGACCATTCTTTTTCACCACACACCAAAATAAACTCAAAATGGATCAAAGACCTAAAGATTAGGCCTGAGACAATAAGTCTATTGGAAGAGAATATAGGCAGTACACTCTTTGACATCAGTTTCAAAAGAATCTTTTCGGACACTGTAACTCCTCAGTTGAGGGAAATAATAGAAAGAATAAACAAATGGGACTTCATCAGACTAAAGAGCTTCTTCAAGGCAAGGGAAAACAGAATTGAAACAAAAAAACAGCTCACTAATTGGGAAAAAATATTTACAAGCCACTTATCCGACAAAGGGTTAATCTCCATAATATACAAAGAACTCACACTGCTTAACAACAAAAAAACAAACAACCCGATCAAAAAATGGGCAGAGGACATGAACAGACATTTCTCAAAAGAAGATATGAATATGGCCAATAGACATATGAAAAGATGTTCATCATCGCTAATCATCAGGGAAATGCAAATCAAAACTACACTAAGATATCACCTTACCCCCGTTAGATTGGCAAAAACATCCAAAACCAAGAACGACAAATGTTGGAGAGGTTGTGGAGAAAGAGGAACCCTCATACACTGTTGGTGGGAATGCAAACTGGTACAGCCACTATGGAAAACAGTATGGAGATTTCTCAAAAAGTTAAAAATAGAAATACCCTATGACCCAGCCATCCCATTACTGTGTATCTATCCTAAGAACCTGATATCAGATATCTCAAGAGTCCGTTGCACCCCTATGTTCATTGCAGCATTATTTACAATAGCCAAGACGTGGAACCAGCCTACATGCCCAGAAACTGATGATTGGATAAAGAAGATGTGGTATATATACACAATGGAATACTACTCAGCCATAAAAAAAGACGAAATTGGCCCATTCACAACAATGTGGATGGACCTCGAGGGCATTATGTTAGCGAAATAAGTCAGTCAGAGAAAGACGAACTCTATATGACTCCACTCATAGGTGGAAATTAGTATATTGAGAAGGAGATCTGATCGGTGGTTACCAGGGAAAAGGGGGGGTGGGGGGAGGGTACGGAGGGGGAAGTGGTGTACCCACAACATGACTAACAAAAATGTACAACTGAAATTTCACAAGCTTGTAATCCATCATAACATTAATAATAAAAAAAAAATCAGCAGAAGGAAGGAAATAATAAAAATCAGAACAGAAATAAACAAAATAGAGACTAAAAAAAACAATAGAAAAATCAATGAAACCAAGAGCTGGTTCCTTGAAAAGGCAAACAAAATTGACAAACCTTTAGCTAGACTCAGCAGGAAAAAAAGAGAGAAGCATCAAATAAATAAAAACAGAAATGAAAGAGGAGAAATTACAATGGACACCTCAGAAATACAAAAGATTATAAGAGAATACTATGAAAAGCTATACACCAACAAATTGGATAATCTAGAGGAAATGGATAAATTCTTAGAATCATACAACCTTCTAAAACTGAATCAAGAAGGAGTAGAGAATTTGAATAGACCTATCACTGGTAAGGAGACAGAAACAGTTATCAAAAACCTCTCAAAAAGGAAAAGTCCAGGACCAGTTGGCTTCCCTGAATTCTACCAAACACTGAAAGACTTCATACATATTCTTCTCAAACTCTTCCAAAAAATTAAAAAGGACTGGAAGCTCCCTAACTCATTCTATGCAAGCCACATTATCTTGAAACCAACCAGACAAGGACAACACAGAAAAAGAAAATTACAGGACAATATCACTGATGATCATCAATGCAAAAGTCCTAAATAAAATACTAGCAAATCAAATACAAAAATAAATTAAGAAGATCATACACTATGATCAAGTGGAACTCACTCCAGGGATGCAGGGATGGTTCAATATCTGCAAATCTATCAATGTGATACACCACATTAACAAAATGAAGAATAAAAATCACAGGATCATCTTAATAGATGCAGAGAAAGCATTTGACAAGATACTGCATCCATTTATGATAAAAACTCTAAATAAAATGAGTATAGAAGGAAAATACCTCAATATAATAAGGCCATATATGACAAACCCACAGCTAATATTCTCAATGGAGAAAAACTGAAAGCTATCCCTCTAAGAACAGGAACCAGACAAGGATGTGCACTTTAACCGCTCTCATTTAACATAGTATTGGAAGTCCTAGCCAGAGAAACCAGGCAAGAAAAGGAAACAAAAGTGATCCACGTTGGAAAAGAAGAAGTGAAACTATCACTATTTGCTTATGACATGATTTTATATATAGAAAACACTAAAGAATCCATTAAAAACTTTTAGAAATAATAAATCAACACAGTCAACTCACAGGATACAAAATCAATAGAAAAAAAATCAGTTGCATTTCTATACACTAACAATGAAGTAGCAGAAAAAGAAATTAAGAATACAATCCCACTTACAATTGCAACAAAAGAATAAAATACCTAGGAATAAACTTAACCAAAGAGGTGAAAATCTGTACACCAAAAACTATAAAACAGTGTTCAAAAAAATCGAATACACAGTTATGGAAATATATTCCTTGCTCTTGGATTGGAAGAATTAATATAGCTAAAATGTCCATACTTCCTAAATCAATCTATAGATTCAATGCAATCCCTATCAAAGTTCCAACAACAGTTTTCACAGAAATAGAACAAAGAATCCTAAAATTTATATGGAACAAGAAAGATCCTGAAAGGCCAAAGGATGCCTGAGAAAAAAGAACAAAGCTGGAGGTATCACACTCCCTCATTTCAAAATATACTACAAAGGTATAGTAACCAAAACAGCATGGTACTGGCACAAAAAAAGACACAGAGATCAATGGAACAGAAGCAAGAGCCCAGAAATAAAACCACACATCTATGGACAGCTAACTTTTGACAAGGGAGTCAAGAGCATACAAAGGAGAAAACAAAGTCTCTTCAATCTATGGTGTGTGGAAAACTGGACAGCCACATTCAAAAGAATAAAAGTGGACAATTTCTTACACTATGTATGTATGAAAATTAACTCAAAATGGATTAAAGAGTTGAATGTAAGACCTGAAACCATGGAGCTTCCAGAAGAAAACAAAGGCAGTACACTCTTCGACATCAGTCTTAGCAGCATATTTTCAATACCATGCCTGATTGGGCAAGGGAAACGATAGAAAAAATGAACAAATGGGACTACATCAAACTAAAAAGCATCTGCACAGCAAACGAAACCATCAACAAAATGAAAAGACAGTCTAACAATTGGGAGAAGAAATTTACAAACCATATATTGGATAAGGGGTTAATATCCAAAATATACAAAGAACTCATACAGCTCAACAACAAAAAAAAACTAACAATCCAATTAAAAAATAGGAAAAAGATCTGAAGAGGTATTTCTCCAAAGAACATATACGGATGGCCAACAGGCACATGAAGAGATGATCAACATCATTAACTATTAGAGTAATGCAAATCAAAACTACAATGAGTTATCACCTCACTCTGGTCAGAATGGCTATAATTAGCAAGACAGGAAACAAGAAGTGTTGGAGAGGATGTGGACAGAAGGGAACCCTCGTGCACTGCTGATGGGAGTGCAAACTGGTGCAGCCACTACGGAAAAAGTATAGAGAGTCCTCAAAAACTTAAGAATAGAACTGCCATACAACCCAGCTATTCCACTGCTACATATTTATCCAAAGAACGTGAAAACATGAATGCATAAAAATGCCTGCACACCTATGTTCTTTGCCACATTATTCATGATAGCCAAGACTTGGAAGCAACCGTGGTGCCCATCAAGGGACAAATGGATAAAAAGATGTGGTATATATACACAGTGGAATACTCCTCAGCCATAAGAAATGATTAAGTCCAGCCATTTGTGACAACATGGATGGACCTTGAGGGTATTATGCTAAGTGAAATAAGTCAGAGGGAGAAAGTCAAATACCATATGATCTCACTCATAAGTAGAAGATAAAAACAGCAAACAAACACATAGCAATGGATATTGGATTGGTGGTTACCAGAGGGGAACATGAGAAGAAGGAAGGCCAAAGGGGTAATTAGGAACATGCGTGTGGTCATGAATTGTAAGCAGTATTTGGGTGGTGAACAGGATGCAGTCTACATAGAAACTGAAATATAATGTTGTACACCTGAAATTTATATAATGTTATAAGCCTTTGTTACCACAATAAAATAAATAAATAAATAAATGAAATTTTTACAAAAGATTTTCAACATCACCAATCATCAGGAAAATGCAAATCAAAACTACACTTAGAGGGGCCATCCCAGTGGTGCAGAAGTTAAGTTTACACTTTCAGCTTTGGCAGCCTGGAGTTCACCGGTTCGGATCCTGGGTGCAGACATGGTAACACTTGGCAAGCCATGCTGTGGTAGGCGTCCCACGTAAAAAGTAGAGGAAGATGGGCACAGATGTTAGCTCAGGGCCAGTCTTCCTCAGCAAAAAGAAGAGGATTGGCAGCAGATGTTAGCTCAGGGCTAATCTTCCTAAAAGAAAAAAAAACCCTACACTTAAATATCAACTTACACCTGTTAGAATGGCTATAATCACTAAGATGAAAAACAACAAATGTTGCAGAGGATGTGGAGAAAAGGGAACCCTCATACACTGCTGGTGGGAATGCAAACTGGTGTAGCCACTAGGGAAAACAGCATGGAGATTTCTCTAAATATTAAAAATAGAAATACCATATGACCCAGCTATCTCACTACTGGGTATTTATCCAAAGAACTGTAAATCAACAATTCAAAGAGACTTATGCACCCCTATGTTCATTCTGGCATTATTCACAATAGCCAAGAGTTGGAAGCAACCCACGTGCCCATCACCTGATGACTGGATAAAGAAGAAGTGGTATGTATATACAATGGAATACTACTCAGCCATTAAAAAGACAAAATCATCCAATTCATATCAACATGGATGGACCCTGACCTTCATATTATGTTAAGCAAAATAAGCCAGACAGAGAAAGACACACATGGTACGATTTCATTCATATGTGGAAAATAAACTAACACATGGACAAAGAGCACAATTTAGTGGTTACCAGAAGCAAGGGGGGTTGGAAGGTGGGCACGAGGGGTGAAGAGGCACATTTATATGATGACTGACAAATAATAAAGTACAACTGAAATTTCACAATGTTATAAACTATTATGACTTTAATAAAATAAAATAATTTTTTTAAAAAGAAATAATGGCTGAGAACTTCCCAAGCCTGGGGAGAAATTTGGAAATCCAAATTCATGAAGCTCATAGGTCACCAAATGAATCATGAAGAGATGGAAAATCTGAAGAGACCAATTACTAGTAAGGAGATTGAATCAGTATCAAAAACATCCCAACAAAGAAAAGTCCAGAACAAGATAGTTTCATTGGTTAATTCTACCAAATATTTAAAGAAAAATTAATACCAATTCTTGCCAACCTCTTCCAAAAGTTTGAAGAGGAGGGAACACTCCAAAACTCATTTTACAAAGCCAAGAACACCCTGATACCAAAGCGAGATAAGGACTCAAAAGAAAAGGAAACTATAGACCACCATCCCTGATGAATGTAGATGCAAAAATTCTCAACAAAGTATTAGCAAATGGAAGTCAACAACACATTAAAAGGGCTATACATCATGACCAAGTGGGATTTATCCCTGGGATTCAAGAATGGTTCAACATAGACAAATCAATTAATGTGAAACACCATATTAATGGGATGAAAGATCAAACTATAAGATTATCTCAATAGATACACTAAAAGCATTTAACAAAATACAATACCCTTTCTTCATTAAAGCCCTCCACAGACTGAATATAGAAGAAACATACCTCAACCTAACAAAGCCCATACACGATGAACCCACAGCTGACATTATACTCAATGGTGAATAATTGAAACCTTTTCCTCTAAGATCAGTAATGGGACAATCGTTCCCACTCTCACCACTCTTATTCAACATAGTACTAGAAGCCTTAGCCAGAGTAATTTGGCAAGACAAAGAAGTAAAAGACATCAAAGAAGTAAAATTCTTGTTATTTGCAGAGGATATGATGTCATATATAGAAAATCCCACAGACTCAGCCAAAAAACTACTGGAACAAATCAACAAATTCAGTAAAGTTGTGGGATAAAAAATCAACATACAGTAATCAGTTGTATTTCTATACACTAACAAAACACCTGAAAAATAAACAAAGAAAACTATCCCATTCATAATAGTATTAAAAACAAAATACTTAGAAAAAAAAATTAACCAAGGAAATAAAAGATCCACACAATGAAAACTAAAAGATCTTGATGAAAGAAATTGAAGACACAAACAAATGGAACGGTATCTCCTGTTTGTGTATCAGCAGAATTAATATTGTCAAAGTGTCCCAAATACCCAAAGCCATCCATAGATCAAAGCAATTCCTATCAAAATCCCAATGGCATTTTTCACAGAAGTTGAAAGAACACTCCTAAAATTTTCATGAAACCAGAAAAGTCTCTAAACAGCCAAAATAGGGACTGGCCTGGTGGCGCAGTGGTTAAGTGTGCACGTTCTGCTTCGGGAGCCCAGGGTTCGCTGGTTCAGATCCCGGATGCAGACATGGCACCGCATGGCAAGCCATGCTGTGGTAGGCGTCCCACATATAAAGTGGAGGAAGATGGGAACGGATGTTACCTCAGGGCTAATCTTCCTCAGGAAAAAAAAATAGGCAAAGTAATCAAAAGAAAGAACAAACTAGAGGCAACACACTTCCTGATTTCAAACTATACTACAAAACTATAGTAATTAAAACTGTATGGTACTGGTATAAGAAACAGACACATAGACCAATGGAACAGAATAGACAACCCAGAAATAAACCTCAGATAGACAGTCGACTAATATTTGACATAGGATTCAAGAACACTCAATGGAGAGAAGGTAGGGAAAAGAAAGGGATTGAGTGAAGGTGGTCAAAAGGTACAGACTTCCAGTTATAAGATTACAAGTACTGGGGAAGTAATATAAACATGATGACTATGGCTAACAATGCTGTATGGTATATTTGGAAGTGCTAAGAGAGTAGATTCTTAAGAAGTTCTCATCACTAGGAAAAAACTTATTTTTCTAACTATATCAGTTAATGGATGTAAACTAAACTTATTGTGGCAATCAATTCACGATATATACCTATGTCAAGTCATTATGCTGTACATCTTATACAATGTTGTATGTCAATTATATCTCAATAAAACTAGGGAAAAAAGACTACCGTTTCTCCATTGTGGATTTGTGGACCCCTTGTCAAATATTAGTTCACCATATATGTGAGAATTTATTTATGGGCTTTTTATTCTGTTCCATTGGTCTATGTGGCTATTTTTATGCCAGTACAACACAGTTTTGATTACTATAGTTTTATAATACAGTTTGGAATCAGAAAGTGTGATGCCTCCACCTTTGTTCTTCATTCTCAGGATTGCTTTGGCTATTCGGGCTCTCTTGTGGTTCCATACAAATTTTAGGGTGCTTTTTCTATTTATGTGAAGAATACTATTTGAATTTTAATATGGATTGCATTGAATTTATAGATTTCTTTGGGTAGTATGGGCATTTTAACAATATTAATTCTTCTGATCCATGGACGTGGGGTTTCCTTTCATTTATTTGTGTCTTCATTTGTCCTTCTTTTAAATCCTATAGATTTCAGTGCACAGATAGTCCATCTTCTAGGCTAAATTTATTCCTAAGTATTTTATTGTTTTAGTTGCTGTTGTGAATGGCATTGTCTTCTTTATTTCTTTTTCAGATAATCCATTGTTAGTATTTAGAAATGAAACATTTTTGTATGTTGATTTTGTTTCCTGCAACTTTACTAAATTTGTTGATTAATTCTAACGGTTTTTTGGTGGAGTCTTTAGGATTTTCTATATATAGGATCATATCATCTGCAAAGACAATTTTACTTCTTGTTTGTTTGTAATTTGAAAGTGCTTTTTATTTTTCTTCCCTGATGGCTTTGGCTAGGACTTCAGTACTATGTTGAATAAGAGTGGTGATAGTAGGAACCCTTGTCTTGTTCCTGATATTTGAGGAAAAGCTTTCAACATTTTACCATTGATTATGATATTAGCTATGGGCTTGTTGTAATAGCCTTTATTATATCCAAGTATGTTATATCTATACCTAATCTGTTGAGAGTTTTATCATGAAATGATGTTTTATTTTGTCAAATGTTTTTCCTAAATCTTTTGAAATGATTATATGATTTTTATCTTGCATTCTATTAATGCCATGTATCACATTTGTGACATGTGTATGTTGAAACATCCTTGCATTCCAGAAATAAATCTCACTGGATCATCGTGTATGATCCTTTTAACAGCTGTTAAATTTGGTTTGCTAGTATTCATCAGGGATATTGGCCTGCAGTTTGCTTTTCTTTTTTGTGAAAATATAATTTACACATAACATTGTGTAAATTTCAGATGTACATGTTGATTTGGCATATTTATATATTGCAATATGATCATTAGGTAACACCTCTGTCATGTTACATGATCATCATTTCTTTTTTGTGGAGGAATGATATAGAGTTTTAGTAACTTAGAAATGTTTAATACAATATTATAAATTATAATCGCTTCATTAGCTCTCCAGGACTTATTTATCTATTTCCCAGTTTTTACCCTTAAACAACACGTCTCCAATTCCCCAAGCCCCCATCCTCTGGTAGCCTCCATTCTTCTCTCTGTATATGAGATCATACAACATTTGTCTTTCTCTGTCTCACTTATTTGACTTAGCATAATGCCCTCAAGGTTCATACATGGTGCCACAAATAGTAGGATTTCCCTCTTTCTCATGACTGAGTAATAGTCCATTATATTCTACATACATACAGATACACACACACACACACACACACACACACACACACACACACCATCACATCACATCTTCTTTATCCATTCATTCACTGATGGACGTTTAAGTTGTTTCCGTATCTTTGCTATTATGAATAATGCTGCAGTAAACATGGAAATGCGTATATCTCTTTAAACTCTTGTTTCATTTTCTTCACATATATACCCAGAAGTGCAATTGCTGGATCATACAGTAGATCTATTTTTAATTTTTTAAGGAATCTCCATATTGTTTTTCATAGTGGCTGCCCCAATTTACATTCTTACCTACAGTGCACAATGTTTCTCTTATCTCTATACCTTTGCCAACACTTGTCATCTCCTGTCTTCTTGAGGATAGACATTCTAATAGGCATGAGGTGATATCTCATCTGGTTTTGATTTGCAATCCTCAGATTATTAGTGATGTTGAGCACCTTTCATATAACTGATGGCTACTTGAATATCTTTTTGGAAAAATGTCAATTCAGATCTTCAGCCATTTTTTAATTGAATTGTTTGGGCGGCGTTTGGTATTGAGTTGTATGTGTTCTTTATATATTTTGTATACTAACCCCTTATATGATATATGGTTTGCGAATATTTTTTCCCATTCCATAGTTTACCTTGTCACATTATTGATCATTTCTTTTGCTCAGCAGAAGATTTTTAGTTTGATGTAGTCTCACTTGTTAATTTTTGCCTTTGTTGCTTTTCCAAAAATCATGGCCCAGTCTAATGTCTAGGAATTTCTTCCTTATGTTTTCTTGTAGGAGTTTTACAGTATCAGGTCTTAAATCTAAGGCTTTAATATATTTCAAGTTAATTTTTATGAGTGGTGTAAGATAGACATCTAGTTTTGCTCTTTTATATGGGTAAGCTAAATTTTGGTCAAAGACACAAACTTTTGGTTATAAGATGAATTAGGTTGGGGGGTCTAATGTTCAGCATGATGATTATAGTTAAAAATACTGTATTACACTCTTTAAAGTTGTTAAGAGAATAGATCTTAAAAGTTCTCAGTTCAAAAAATAAATGGCAATTATGTGAGGTGATGGATGTGTTAGCTAACACTATGGTAGTATCCATTTTGCAATATATGAGTGTATCAAATCAACAAATTTTGTGTCTTGAACTTATGCAATGCCACATGTCAATTATATCTCAATAAAGCTGGAAAATAAATAAGATTAACAAAAGCATTCTGTGTTCTGCAAAGACAAATTTTATAAAAATTAAAACTACAGTTATCACATCTTAGGAATATGTGTTGCAGCCACACATTATAAAAAATTACAGCACACTGAACACTTTATTAGTGTGTGAGAATTTTAAAAGTGATTGCTTTAAAATTACATAATAAAAGAAAACAGATTTGTGAAATGTTATAATTTGGGTCCTGATTCTGGGGGATCTCCAATACTGTGATCTGTCCCAGGTTATTATAAAGTTGATGTGGTAAAACACTGCCATAACAAATTTGTAAGTATGGTATTCATAGTGGGATATATAGGAACTCTGAATCACCTGTGTGCTAGATAGAGCATCCATTCTGATCTCTCCTTGTTTCTCATCTGTCTGGACAGATTCTTACACAGGCACCTTGAAAATAGAAAGGGAAGGCCTATTTCTTAACTCAGATTAGTAAACAAAGCTGTTACTGCCTGCTATGTTCTTCTAGACTCCTCTCAAGGGAGATCTGAGAGAGTTCAGTAATCTCTAATATCAAGCAATCATAAATCCCCTTCTTTGAAATTAAATAGTTTTCCTTACAAATGGTTGGGTTTTAAAAAATTTTGATTGAGATTATGATAGCTTACAATCTTGTGAAATTTCAGTTGTACTTCATTATTTGTCAGTCGTGTTGTAGGTTCACCATTTCACCCTTTGTGCCCACCCCCCAACCCCCTTTTCCCTGGTGGCCACTAATGTGTTCTCTTTGTCTACATGTTTAACTTCCACATATGGGTGGAGTCATACAGAGATTGTCTTTCTCTATATGGCTTATTTAACTTATAATACCCTCAAAATCCATCCATGTTGTTGTGAATGGGACGATTGTAAGCTTTTTTATGGCTGATTAATGTTCCATTGTATATATATACCATATCTTCTTTATCCAATCATCAGTTGATGGGCACTTAGGTTGCTTCCATGTCTTGGCTATTGTAAATAATGCTGCAATGAACATAGGGGTGCATCGGACTTTTGGAATTGCTGACTTCAAGCTCTTTGGGTAGATACCAAGTAGTGGGATGGCTGGGTCATATGGTATTTTAAATTTTTTGAAAAATCTCCACACCGTTTTCCACAGTGGCTGCACCAGTTTGCATTCCCACCAGCAGTGCATGAGGGTTCCTTTTTCTCCACGACCTCTCCAACATTTGTTACTTTTTGTTTTGGTTATTTTTGCAATTCTAATGGGTGTAAGGTGATATCTTAGTGTAGTTTTGATTTGCATTTCCCTGATGATCAGTCATGATGAACATCTTTTCATGTGCCTATTGGCCATCCATATATCTTCTTTGGAGAAATGTCTGTTCATGTCCCCTGCCCATTTTTTTGATTGGGTTGTTTGATTTTTTGTTGTTGAGTGGTGTGAGCTGTTTATATATTATGGAGATTAACCCTTTGTCAGATATATGACTTGTAAGTATTTTTTCCCAATTAGTGGGGTTTTTATTTGTTTCAATCCTGTTTTCCCTTGCATTGAAGAAGCTCTTTAGTCTGATGAAGTCCCATTTGTTTATTCTTTCTATTGTTTCCCTTGTCTGAGAAGACACAGTCTCTGAAAAGATCCTTTTAGTACTGATGTCAAAGAGTGTACTGCCTATATTTTCTTCTAGAAGTCTTATGGTTTCAGATCTTACCTTTATATCTTTGATCCATTTTGAGTTTATTTTTGTGAATGATGAAAAAGAATGGTCAATTTTCATTCTTTTGCATGTGGCTGTCCAGTTTTCCCAGCACTATTTGTTGAAGAGAATTTCTTTTCTCCATTGTAGGCCCTCAGCTCCTTTGTCGAAGATTAGCTGTCCACAGATGTGTGGTTTTACTTCTGGGCTTTCAATTCTGTTCCATTGATCTGTGCACCTGTTTTTGTACCAGTACCATGCTGTTTTGATTACTGTAGCTCTGTAGTATGTTTTGAAGTCAGGGATTGTGATGTCTCCAGCTTTGTTCTTTCTTCTCAGGATTGCCTTAGCAATTCGGGGTCTTTTGTTGCCCCATATGAATTTTAGGATTCTTTGTTCTAATTCTGTAAAGAACGTCATTGGGATTCTGATTGGGATTGTGTTGATTCTGCAGATGGCTTTAGGTAGTATGAACATTTTAACTATGTTTGTTCTTCTAATCCATGTGCATGGAATCTTTCCATCTCTTTACATCGTCATCAATTTCTTTCAGGAAAGTCTTGTAGTATTCGTTGTATAGGTCTTTCACTTCCTTAGTTAAATTCTTGACAGGTATTTTATTTTTTTTGTTTTGGTTGCAAATGGTATTGTGTTCTTGAGTTCTTTTTCTGTTAGTTCGTTATTAAAGTATAGGAAGCCTACTGATTTGTGTAAGTTGATTTTATACCCTGCAACTTTGCTGTAGTTGTTGATTATTTCTAATAGTTTTCCAACAGATTCTTTGGCGTTTTCTATATATAAGATCATGTCATCTGCAAACAGCAAGAGTTTCACTTCTTCACCGCCTATTTGGATTCCTTTTATTCCTTTCTCTTGCCTAATTGCTCTGGCCAAAACCTCCAGTACTATGTTGAATAAGAGTGGTGTTGTTCCTGTTCTAAAGGGGATGGCACTCAGTTTTTGCCCATTGAGTATGATGTTGGCTGTGGGTTTGTCATATATGGCATTTATTATGTTGAAGTAATTTCCTTCTATCCCCATTTTGTTCAGAGTTTTTATCATAAATGGCTGTTGGATCTTGTCAAATGCTTTCTCTGAATCTATTGAGATGATCATGTGGTGTTTATTCCTAATTTCTTGATGTGGTGTATCACATTGATTGATTTGCGGATGTTGAGCCATCCCTGTGTCCCTGGTATGAATCCCACTTGATCATGATGTATGATCCTTTCTATGAATGGCTGAATTCAGGTTGCCAGAATTTTGTTGAGAATTTTTGCATCTATGTTCATCAGGGATATTGGCCTGTAGTTCTCCTTTTTAATGCTGTCTTTGTCAGGCTTTGGTATCAGAGGGATGTTGGCCTCGTAGAATGTGTTAGGAAGTGTTCCATCTTCCCTAATTTTTTCAAATAGCTTGAAAAGTATAGGTGTTAACTCCTCTCTGAAAGTTTGGTAGAATTACCCAGGAAAGCCATGTGGTCCTGGGGTTTTATTCTTTGGGATGCTTTTGATTGCTGTTTCAATCTCTTTCTTTGTGATTGGTCTGTTTAGATTGTCTGTTTCTTCTTGACTCAGCTTTGGGAGGTTGTAAGAGTCTAAGAATTTATCCATTTCCTCTAGGTTATCCATTTTGTTGGCATATAGTTTTTCATAGTATTCTCTTATAATGCGTTGTATTTCTATGGAGTCTGTTGTTATTTCTCCTCTTTCACTTCTGATTTTGTTTATTTGAGCTTTCTCTCTTTTTTTCTCTGTAAGTCTGGCTAGGGGTTTGTCAATTTTATTTATCTTCTCATGGAACCAGCTCTTTGTAACATTGATCCTTTCTACTGTCTCTTTTGTTTCAATAGCATTTATTTCTGCTCTGATTTTTATTATTTCTCTCCTTCTGCTGACTTTGGGCTTTGTTTCTTCTTCTTTTTCTAATTCAGTTAGGTGTAATTTGATATTGCTTATTTGGGATTTTTCTTGTTTGTTAAGGTGTGCCTGTATTGTGATGAATTTCCCTCTTAATACAGCTTTTGCTGTATCGCATATGAGTTGGTATGGCATGTTATCATTTTCATTTGTCTCCAGATATTTTTTGATTTCTCCTTTAACTTCTTCAATGACCCATTGCTTGTTCAATAGCATGTTGTTTATTGTGCACATCTTTGTCCCTATCTCAGCTTTTTATTGTAATTAATTTTTAGCTTTATTGCATTGTGATCAGAGAAGATGCTTGTTATTATTTCAATTTTTTAAAATTTATAGAGGCTTGCCTTGTTTCCCAACATATGGTCTATCCTTGAGAATGTTCCATGCGCACTTGAGAAGAATGTGTAGTCTGCTGTTTTTGGATGGAGTGTTCTATATATGTCTATTAAGTCCAACTGGTTTAGCTTTTCATTTAATTCCACTGTTTCCTTGTTGATTTCCTGTCTGGATGATCTGTCCAATGATGTGAGTGGGGTGTTGAGGTCCCCTACTATTATTGTGTTATTTTTGACACCTTATTTTAGGTTTGTTAATAGTTGCTGTATGAACTTTGGTGCTCCTGTGTTACATGCATAGATATTTATAAGCGTTATTTCTTCTTGATGGGGTTTACCTTTGGTCATTATATATTGACCCTCTATGTCTCTCTTTACCTGCCTTATCTTGAGAAATCTACTTTGTCTGATATAAGTATTGCAACACCTGCTTTCTTTTGTTTGTCATTACCTTGGAGTATCATTTTCTACCCCTTCACTCTGAGCCTGTGTTTGTCATTGGAGCTGAGGTGTGTTTCCTGGAGGCAACAAATGGTTGGATCTTGTTCTTTAATCCATCTCACCACTCTGTGTCTTTTTATTGGAGAATTCAATCCATTACATTGAGGGTGATTATTGATGTATGAGGGCTTAATGCTGTCTTCTGTCACACATTTTCTGGTTTTCCTGGATTTACTTTGTTTCTCATCCTGTGTGTTTTGGTCTACCCATTGATTACTGCAGTTTCCTATGCTGTGTTTCCTACTTTTTCCTTACTTATTATTTGTGTTTCTGTTCGCTTCTTAGCTTAGTGGCTACCCTTAAGTTTTCATTCAGAATCTTATGCATAGCACAGTCCATTTTCTGATGGCCTCTTATTTCCTTGGTCTAAACTGATTCAGTCCCTTTCCTCCTTCCCTCCTAAGTTATTATTCTCATATCTTATTCCAACTTGTGTTGTGAGTTTGTGATTAAAGTGACAAGATTGTGTTTGTTTTTGGTGTTTTCCTTCCCTTTATCCTAATGCTATAGTTGAACATTGGCTATCATATTCTTTCTGTCTCCTTACTCCGTGTTTTGTGACCCCTTTCTCCTTTTTTCCCTTTTTTCAGGTATGAGGGCCTTCTTGAGGATTTCTTGTAGGGGGGCCTCACGGCTATGAAGTCTCTTAGCTTTTATTTGTCTGGGAAAAATTTAATTTATCCGTCATATCTGAAGGATATTTTTCCTCTATAGACTATTCTTGGCTGAAGATTTTTATCTTTTAAAGTTTTGAATATGTCATTTCATTCTCTCCTAGCTTGTAAGGTTTCTGCAGAGAAATCTGCTGAAAGTCTGATAGGGGTTCCTTTGTAGGTTATTTTCTTCTACCTTGCTGCCCTGAGTATTCCTTCTTTGCCATTCATTTTTTACAGTTTTACTACTATATGCCTTGCAGTAGGTCTTTTTACATTGATAAATCTAGGAGATCTGGTAACTTCTTCCACACACATTTCTCTCTCATTCCCTAGATTTGGGAAGTTCTCTGCTATTATTCCTTTGAGCACACTTTCTGATCCATTCTCCTTCTCTTCACCTTCTTGAATAGCTATAATTCTTAAGTTGCATTTCCTCATTGCGTCAGATATTTCTCAGAGACTTTCTTCATTTCTTTTTCGTCTCAGTTCTCTCTCCTCCTCTGTGTGAAGAAATTCAACTTGTCTATCTTCATTTATGCTCATTCGCCCCTCTATCGTGACAAATGAGCATCAGGGAATTCGTATTTTGTTTTCTCTCTCCCATTGCGTCTTTCATCTCTGGTATTTCTGATTGATTCTTCTTTATAGTTTCCATCTCTTTTGTGAAGTAACTCCTGAACTCATTGAGTTGTTTCTCTGTATTCTCTTTTACCTTATTGAGTCTTTTGACAATAGCTATTCTGAATTCATTGTCGTTTAGGTTGCTTATTTCTGAGCCCTCAGGACAGAATTATGGGTATTTATTGTTTTCCCTCTGGTCTGGAGTTTTGACGAATTGCCTGATGCTAGAACTACAGGTTTTTCCCATCGTGATATTACTCAGTTGTAGTTACAGCCTATCACCACTAGATGGGGCTCGAGAGCCACATATTTTAAGCCCTCTGCCTTCAGCCAAGATGGTGCAGTACAGTGAGGGAGGGGGCGCTTTCTCTTCCGTGCAGACCTGGGTTTCCTGATCAGCTTTCGCTATCTGGTCTCCTGGGATCCTGGCTTGATGAGGTCACTTCACGTGAAAGCTTTTCTCCATTAGAGGGCTTCACCCTAGGCTGCAAGGTCACTAGGGAGTCCTGGGTGATGCTGTGGATGCACAACCCGTCCTCCACTCCTTCCCTCTTGGAGCATCCAGCAGCAATCCCAGTCTTTAGGGGAAGGAGCGAAGGTCTCTCTTACCCCATTCCAGCTCCTCTGAGGGGGCTCCAGCCTCTCCACCCTCCATCATTTGGCTGCTGTGGCTCTCCGAGGATTCCTGTGCTATTGGGATATTTTCTGTTGAAATATGGTTGCTCCTTTTTGTTGTATGTTGGAGGGGAGAGAGTCCTGCGCAAGTTCACTCTGCCATGACACTGATGTCACCTAAATGGTTGGGTTTTATGTCTAGAAAACTTTAGAAGTAAAAATGCATATTATTTGTTTGTGTGCGCATATTTTAAACTTACATGAATGGATCTCATTGTATTTCTTACTTTTTTACTTAACACAACTGTTTTTAAACTCTAACCCATATGGCTTTGTGTACATCTACTCTGTTACTACTAACTCTATAGTATGCAAGCACCAATTTTATCTATACTCTCCTTGGTTGCTTCCAACTCTCTGTCACTGCAGACATTGATGTAAGTGAAAGTCTTCATAATCCTTTATGGACCTGAGGAAAATTTATCTGTAATATATCTCAGAAGCAGAATTGTTATAATCTGTAATCTATTATATAAAATTACTCAGAAGTTCTACCTCTGAAATATGTTGTAAAGGAATTCTTACCAAAGGCCATAATTGTATGTGTGTGTGTGTATACACTCACGTAAGTGCATTTGATCAGTACTTCTAGCTCGCTCTCCAGAATGGCTGCCCCATTCTAGCCTCCCACATGTAGTAGCCTCCACATTTACCTTTAGATAAATGGATGAGGGCTCTTATAGCCTTATCCAACTTTTCAATATCTTGCCAGTCTTACAGGAGTAAATACCTAATTGCTGTTTTAATTAGCAGCTATCTGATTGCTAATGAATTAAAGCGTCTCTCCATATGCTTGTAGCCCTTTGGAGTTTCTCCCCCATAAACTGTCTACACATATTCTTGCCTTTTTCTACTACAACATCTGTCTTATTCTTAGTGACATGAAGGACTATCTTACATATTACACAAAACAGTCCCTTATCAATTTTGGACATTGTAGATATTATCTTCTATTACATCATCTCTCTGTCACCTTTGTCCCTGGTATCCTTAATTAAACAGACATCCAGATATTTTTAGTTTTGAAGAAACCAAATTAATCAAATGTTTTGCTCTAAGTGTTGCAGGGGAGAACACTGTGGGATGAGATTTGGAGACAGATCACCTTCAAAAGGATGTTACTATTGGTCTTGTCTCCACTGAGAAGTTGAAGGGGCTTGCCCCAGATCACACAACTGGTTAAGGGCAGTCTCCATCTCTCATGGCTCAATGAAGAAAGAGAAAGAGGATGAGGTAGAAGGAGACAGACACTATCAACGTCAACCCAAGGTAACACTCTGGAGAAGACAGCTCCTGCATTTGAAGTGGGGAATCCTACTATCAACAAAGAGGTCGTTGTCTGAGAGCAGTTGAAATCCATAGCCCCGTAGTTCATAATCTCTTTCATTCTATTATTTCCTTTTCTCCCACGTCTCACTGCTTTGGATACTTCATTGCTCCCTTCCTTCCTCCCCACCACGTTCCCTTTTTGTTATTCCTTCTTTCAAGTGTTCGATCCTGAAAGAAACATAATTATCTATCTAAGTCTGGACTTTTGCTTTGCTTTGGTAAAGACTTTCATTCCACATTTTATCTTCTGTTTCCCTTTCTTTCCATCTTCTATTCTTCTCCAATCAAACTTTAAACAGGTGGTGGTGGTTGTTGTGTGTGAGGTACAGTTTTAAGTGCTCTGGTGGACACAAGCATGCAGAAGGGACGGGTTTCTATTAAAAGGATAAAAGCAGCTACTATACAGCATTATTCTGGAGGTCCCAAACAATGCAAAACCCTGAGGAAAGAAAGATAAATACAGAGATATAAACATCACAATGCTCTCCTAAAGAGAGATACACTTATATTCTTGTAGATATGATATGTGACAATAAGAGGAGGGAACGATCATAAAGAGCTGAAGCAGTGAAATAAGATTTTCAGAAATCAAATACAGTTTTTTCTCTGCTCTTGCAACCTATGATCAACTTTAGCTGTGCACATTGAAAAAAGAGTGAAAAAAATTACAGATGTTGTAAATGGAAAGAGGAAAGGAAAGAAAAGCTATAAGGAACAAAGAAGGTTAGAGTGACCTTAGACATTTTTAAAAGCCAGTGTTTTTAAAAGTCACTCTCCTTGTGAACACACTAGGAATTTCCAGCAAAAAAAGAAACTATTATGGAGCAATTATCCGATTAATGCTTCTGAACAAGATATTTTAAAGTATTACCCTTATAGGTTCAAAGAGTCCATTTGGTTCTGTCTTTGCACAGAGGCTATAATGAAAAGCACAGTTTAGCAACATAGAATAATACAGTTTATTTTTTATTATGTATCTTCTAAAGGGAGAAATACAAGCATTTTTTATAATACACAACTTACAGAAACTTTCCAAATATCCATTTTAGATGCTGGTTCCTCTCCCCAGTGTTCCACACTCAGGGCTGCTAATAAAAATTTCCTCTGCTCTGTCATCAGCTGAGGTTCCTTCCCAGCACGCTGTTCTGCTTGCTCATCTCCTTCTTTCCTCTCAACTGCCTCTGCCCTTTGCTGCAACCACACCTTCTGCTTCCCAGGCAGACGTGAGCACCAGGACTTCCATTCCTATCTATTGGACGTACCAAATTCCCTAAAATGGTTGAAGACCATGTGACTCCTTTTCACAAAGAAGTTTTTGGAAGTAGCTTTCTTCTCACCCTGAAGTGACGTATAGGATGAAACTTTAAAAACTGACCTCTTTCAGTCAGCAAAGGCGCTTTTCTCACATCTATTAAAAATAACTTTGAGAATACTAACTCGACATTTAATACTGTATTTCTTGGTGTTTTGTAGAGGGTGTTTAGACAAATACACATGCTGGCTATTTCACAAACTAGTACATACACATTTACATTAATTGCCAGGGTCAGTTGCTTCTTGGCAAATAACATGAGAACTGCTATGCAGACACTCAATAACAGGACTGCAGAAACTCTCAACTATTGAAAGCTGGCAGAATAAGCTAATGAATCACTTAATCCAAGACATTTAACCATCAACGCTCTGAAATTTAGGGGGAAAAAGAATATGGAAAAATACAATCATCTTAGGAGGGTGTGTGTGTGTGTGCAGTATGTATATTCTGACACATCGGTGTTCTACATCTTCCTGCTGACTGAAATATAATGATGAGAGTTGATTACTCATATTGAAACTCATTTTACAGAAGCCCCAAGTATCTCCTATTATCCCACTAATTTTCAAAATAATAAGTATTAGTTTCTTTCTTTTTAAAATATCTTTTAAATTTTAAATGAAAGCCATTAATTTTGAGACCTCACTGTATGACAGACACTGTGCTAGGTGCCTTAGCTTTGTATTTTTTAGGACACAAGAGAAGGCCATGAAATGAAGCAAAAATTCAAACGTCAGCACAATAGGGCTTATGGAATATTTAGGGTTGATTTCTGTAATTGTTAATTCTATCCAAACTCAATTTGCAAAAACATGTTTGACTTCCTATATAAAACTGAGAAGCATCAACTATTTGGAAAACAGAAGACCTATTTCAGAATCCACAAATCCATTTTGTTTGTGGCTGAGAACCCCACTTATCAAATATCCAGATGGATCTGAAATGTTGATCAATGAAAAGGAAGACCTTCATCTTACACAACCAATTAATACAAACTAGGATGCAGAAACATCTATTTTCACTGGGTTCGCATAGGTACATGAAATCATTCTTGTCCTCTAGGATTATATATGCTGTCTCTATTCCCCATGGGTTTCTTGCAATTCATATTATTCTTAGATGCCTTAGGTCAGTCATTCCCAGACACTATGATTTTTCAGACAGTCACTTTGTCAAAATGTTTTACAATTAATGTTTAAAGACATGAATGATTAAAGAATAAATTGTTGATTAAAGAATAAGAGAAGAGACAAAATTGTTGGTAAAATTTAAAAAATTACTTTAAAAAGATGTTTTGAAGGTAATCTGGTAAAGACTTCCCAGCTTGATCCTCTAGCCTGTCAATGACCTTTTGCTCTTCACCAGTTTGGTCTCACAATTATTATGTTCCATTAGCACTCTGAGATACCAATCAAGAGCCAAGAGTTTAAAAAAAAATGTGGATCAAAACTAAAAGTATATTTTTTAGTTTAAAGGAAAAAGTAATCCTTGATGAAGATCAATTTCATATTCTGTTTCCTAAAATCTGAGCATGAATAAAATGTAACATCAGCCAGAAACTCATCTGGAAGAGAAAATCATCCTGACCGTGATGACAAGCCTAACAATATGCTAGCACTTTGTCTTCCTGGAGGACATCTGCCTTCTCCTCCTGTTTACAGGCAGAGTTTGTGCAAGCCAGGATGTTGGCTGTGTTTGCAATAATGTGTGTGTAAATAGAACTCCCTTCCACTCTATAGAAGAAACAACTTTCTCAATCTAAAAATTAAAAACGTAGCATTTTCCATAACCTTATCCTCCAAAACCAGTAAGCCCCAGTCTACTCCAGGTTTTAATAGCAGTCCCACATACAAGAAGTTTGCCCTTGGACTGATTTAGAGTAACTGATTCTAACAATTATGTTAATTCCCAAGTGATCCACAGGTTATCAGTCTTAGCAAAGATAATAATTTGAATTAAATGTGCTGGCAATGCCCACATTGATACCAAGATTATTACGACTACCAGAGATACTTGTAAATATGTCTCCTATATGTATGGCTCAATAGAACGAGTTTGTTGGCCTATTCTTTGTATACTTGGTATAGTCAATCATAAACATTTGTTGGACACCTTTTTTTGGTTCTAGGATAAAAAAGAAAAGCAAGATAGTTCCTGACCTCTAAGAGTTCAGACTGAGTGAGGAAAAGCAAACGTTAAACATATACATGCACACACAATTCGGCATGATGAATGTTATGATAGAGATTACAATAAAAATTAGAAGGCATAGCTCTAAAGTTTCCTGTATGTAAAGGCCCTTACATCCATTTAATATCTACCCTTGGTAAGACTCTTTTCTGATTTTCATCCCCAGATAAACACTTTAGCATATTGTCTCTCTCATTGGTAGACAGCTATTTTTAAAAACAAGGAAAGTTTAAGAATCAGCAAGCATTTGACAGAGATGTCTGAGAAACTCACATGTGTGGGGGAATCCCACCAGGTAGGAAGCTTCCAAGTTTGGTCTTTCTCTCAAGAAAATCTCCTTGACTCTCAGTCTTATCTAGAACCTGTAAACCGAAGGCTCTCAATGCAGTATTTCACTTTTAATCTCTGCAACGATCCAAATCCACTTATTCAACTGCTTACTGCACCTTCTGATCCCAACCTGGAAGTCTCACAGCGTCCACAAAGTCGACCTGCCCAAAAAAACCCTCAAAGCTTGCCCTGTCAGATATTAAACTTGTTGTAAAGACAAGTAACTAAAATAACTTGGTGCTGGTGAAGGAAGAGAGACAGGTCAACGAAACACAAGAAAAATATATCCAAATAAATGTAGGAATTTGCAACAGAAAAAAAAAAACAGTGGGGTTTTCAAACCAGTGGGGAAAAGATAGATGACTCAATAAATAGGTTTGGTTAGCTTTTTGATGAATGGGGTGAGATGGATCCCTAACAAGAGCCACAATAAATTCCCAGATTAGATTCCCAGATAGACCAAACAAACATGAGATAAAGGAAATTTTAAAGCACAACTAAGATTCTATGTTTATAATTAAACTTGGCAACCTAAAACTTTTCAAATTTCTTTATGGCAAAAAAAGGCACAAGGAAATTCAAAATATAAATGACAAGTTGAAAATATATTTTTGACATATCTGACAGTATTTGACATGACAAAGGAGTAATTTCCTTAATACATGTAACTCATAAGTCAATAAAAATGTCCAAAGTACATAAGCAGGTAGTTTGAAGAGAAAAAGAATACAAATATCCACTAAACATGGGAAAATTTTGAATTTCATTCATAATTATACAAAAAAAGATGAAAACAATAGCAACAACTTTTACCCATTATACAACAGAGTGTAATGTTCTACTCAGTGTTAGCAAAAATATGGGGACTAGGCACTCTCATACACTTTCAGTCACAGAATAATAGTGGTAAACTCTTTTGTAGACCAATCTGACAATATCTATGAAAACTTATAGACACTTTTTCTCAGTGTTTCCACTTATAGGAATTCATCATCTAAAAGTACATACATCTTTGAAATCATGTGTAGGTATAAAGATTTCAACATAATGTGTAGTAAAAAAATAGAAACTACTTGAATATTTTACAATAGATAATTGTTTTTTAAACTATGCCTTATTTATGAAGTGGAATAATTTGTGGTTGATAATAATAATTAGATAAATCTATATGTGCCATTGTGGGAAAAAATTATGCTCATGCTTATATATGCATGAAAATTTTTTCAAATTGTAAAGTTTCCTCCAAGAAAAAGTATAAATAGCAAAAATATAGCCTTCCTCAGTCATACTTCCAACGTCTTTCCCATATTTATGTATTATATTTGTAAGTAAAACTCATCTCCCACCTGTCTTCTTCAGCCACAAAGGCCTGTTTACCTCCTGTGTTATCCATAAGAATGACTCTCATACACAGGTCATGTCTATTTCTGGTTCAAGCCAGAAAATGTCTGATCATCCAAGATTCACCTCTCACCTTTCCCCCCCTCATTCACTCAGTTCTATGTCCAGATTATATTCCATCCTGGTTGTTCAAAATTGTCTTCCCTTCTCCATTCCCAAATATTAACAGAGATCTTTCCTGGCCCTTCTGCCTGCCTCCCTCTATTGCAGGTCCTTAAGGAAAACAGTGACTAAACTGACAAAGATGAATTCAAGGAGGCCAAATTCTTGATGTGTAACTCCTAGTGACCCCAGTGATCCAGGTTTAGATGAGCTAGAATGGTTTTGTGTCTCCAAACAAGGAGATATTTAAGAGGGGAACGTGGTGAGGCATGTGATGAGTGAGGAGAGAAAGGGGGCCAAAATCTTGACGCTTTCTCCTTTTCTCCAATCCTTTGAAGGAATGGAAATGCTGAGCATAAGTCCCTCGAAATTGGTGGCATATTTTACCAAACAGATTGGAGATCCTTCTCGTTTGGAGAAGGCAGACACTGGAGTAGCTGAAAGACTATGGAATAAGAAGTAATGTAGGAAGAAGAATGGGAAGATATTCATTCTGTTTCCTATGGCTCCTAGAAGTGAGGAAGAAGATGCCAGTGACTTCAGGGGTTTCATGCGAGACGACTGTAAATGTAGTATTAAATTCAGGGGCCAGAGCTCAAGAGCTAACCAGGCTACCATAAAAACCAAAGAAGTTTGGAGGAGTAGTGCTGGTAGGGGAGGTGCCACTGAAGGGAGACATGGCCTTCCTCGGGGTTAGGGGCACTGCACTTGAAAGGGCCAGAGCAAAGCTGAACATTACCTAAGAAAACCACATATATGCCAGATAAGTTAGACTTCCTCGTTAGCAAAGGCTGCCAGCATCAAACAGAAGCAGACCACCATACCAATGTGCCAAAGGGCATGTGAATAAAATCTCCCTCCCTTCTCCCCGTCACTCACTTCCCTCTCTAACACACAGCAGGTTAGACTGGGGCATTCCCATGGGGAAGAACTAGAAAGAGAGAATTGGAACTGTGAACTGTGAACTGTGTCTGAGGAACACTTGTATTTGACAAAATATTTATCTGAGAAATACAAGTTTTAATAAAGGAATTTGTTTATTTAAGTCGTTGGACTGGACTATGTTTTCAACAGCAATGGGAATTACATTAACAAGAACAATAAAATATATATTTTCTAAGCAAATTAGGATAGTTAGTAACTGGGAAAAATGTGCAGTTTTAAAAATAAAATAAGCTTCTTGTGTGTATGTATCTGAATTGTGAGTCTGTATTTAAACTTCAAAAATGAGTGTCTCTTACCTGGAATTTTTCAACTTGTTTTTGGCTGATCTTTCTGTATCTAGCCTTGCCCTCTCCAGTTAACCCTGTACAATGGTACAGAACAATCTTTCTGAAATGTGAAACTGATAATGTCAAGTTTCTCTTTTATAACTCTTAAGTGGCACTCCACTTCCCAAAGATTAGAGCTCATGCTCCATGGCAAGCCATGTAGTCTTCCAGGTTTCCAACCTGCTTGCCCAGGAAAAGGTTCAGAATAGACCTGAGAATGCATACATCTTGGGTTGGTCCTCAGGACAGAGACAATCTAAAACAATTTTTAAAAAGTGTAAAAACAGCAAACCATGGGAAGGAGTGATATTCTGATTTCCAGAGTTATTACTTATTAGATTCAAATGTTCAGTATTCAAAAAAAAATTACAAGGCATAGAAAGAAACAAAGAAAAATATGGGCCATTCAAAGGAATACCACAAATCAACAGAAATTGTCCCTGAAAAAGACCCAACGGCATATATACTGGACAAAGGCTTTAAAACAATTGTTTTAAAGATGCTCAAAAGACTAAAGGAAGATGTGGATACCTCAGCTTCTTAGCAGGCAGCTGTGCATGTGTTCTTGGAGCAGCTTACACACAGCTTGTGGGAGCCAGGGTGAACAAAAGGGACCTTGTCCTCCAAATATTAGGGATCTGTTCTGATCACTGGTTGCTGCTTTTGATCACAGAGGTGCAGACAAAGAGGTGGAAGCCATTGTTTTGCATCCCTTTTCATTGTTGCAAGCCCCTCCCCCTCTAGCTGAAGTGATTTCCAGGGGACTTAAGAGACAAATAACTTATTCTCCTCCCCTTAAGTTTCTCTTTTTTCTCCTTTTGGAAGCCAGATTTTGAAGACTAGGGACATTCAAAAGTAACTGCATATGTGGGAGAAATTAGACACATGCCTGGGGGGGAGCACAAACTCAGAAAAGACACAAGAAAACTTTAAGATTATGCCTCAGCCTGTTCCTTCACACAGAGACAGTCTAAAATAATCATGACATGAAAACAAAACCAGCAAACTGTGAGGAAAGGAGAGAATATGATTTACAGAGTTACCACATTAATAGATTAAAATGTCCAGTTTTCACCAAAAATACCACAGATATACAAAGAAACAGGAAAGTATCATCCATACATAGAAAAAAACAAATCAACAGAAACTCTTTTCCTTGAAAACAACTGATTGACAAATCTACTAGACAAAGACTTTAAAACAAATGTTTTAAAGATGTTTAAAGAATGAAAGGAAGATATGAAGAAAGTCAAGAAAATGATGTTAGACAAAATAGAAACATCAATAAAGAGAAAATCTTTAAAAAGATCAAAAAGATTCTGGAGCTGAAAAGTATAATAATTGAAATAAAAAATTCACTAGAGGAATTCAAAGGCAAATTTGAATAGGCAAAAGAAAGAATTAGTCAATTTAAAGATAGGACAATGGAAATTATAAAGTCTGAGAAACAGAAAGAATAAAGACTGAAGAAAAGTGAACAGAGCCTAAGGGACTTGTGGGACACCATAAAATAGACAAACATATGCACTCTGAGAGTGGGAGGGAGGAGAGAGAGAGAAAGGGGTAGACAGAATATATGAAGGAATAATAACTGAAAATTTCTCAAATTTGATGAAAGACATGGTTATAAACATCCAACAAGTTTAAAAAAATTCCAAATAGGATGAACTAAAAGAAACCCACACTGAAAAGAATTATAATCAAACTGCTGAAAACCAAAGACAAAGAGAGAATTTTAAAAGCAACAAGAGAGAAATGACTCATCACCCTTTTCTGGACACTTCGGGGAGAGGGGAGGGGCTTGCAACAATGAGAGAAGTGCAACACAACGGCTGCCACTTCTATGCACCTCTGTGATCAAAAGAAGCAATCAGTGATCAGAACACAGATCTCCAATATTTGGACACCAGAAAATTGTGGGCCATTATATTCAAAGTGCTAGGAAAAAATTGTCAACAAAGAATACTATATCTGGCAAAACCATCCTTCAAAAGTGAGGAAAAACTTAATACATTCTCAGATAAGTAAACGTTTAGGTAGTTTGTTACCACTGTACCTGCCCTATGAGATATGTTAAAGGGACTCCTGTAGGTTGAAATGGAAGAACACTAGGCAGTAACTTGAAGCCATATCAAGAAATAAGATCTCAGTAAAGGTAAATATGAGGGCAACTATAAAAGTTGCTATTATTGTAACAAAGATATGTAACAATATTTTTTATTTTCTATGTGATTTAAGAACGATCTTTTTTTTTAAAGAACATTATGGAGTCACGTCAGTATCATGATGACATATGATATTCCTCCTCTGTCTTCCTCTTTTTTAACAACTAATTAGACATCCAGGGACAAAGTTGTCTCAGTGGAGGCTATGCCAAGGGAACTGAGAGGACTTTTGCTCGCCTGTGAATCTGAAAAGAGACAAACAGACCTGGAAAGGACAGCAGATGTAAGGGAGTCTGTGAGTCTACCCTACTCCTACTCAACACAGTCAGGGAAAACCTGGAGAGTACAGACACACACAGGCATGAGAGAATTGGTAGAAGTCCAGCCTTCCTGAGGGGAGACTCCAGTAGACCATCAGAGCGGGAAGGATACAAGTTTGGACACAGTGGATAGGGAGGAACTCCACCAGAATGATCCCCCCAAGGGTGACACTGCATGGTGCTAAGCTGTCCATGGCAGCAGCCTCTCCCATGTAGGAGGCAGAAAGCAGTGAGTGAGTGCCTTGATACTTCAGCTCTGCAGGTCATGGCTGGAAAAAACCATTTATCTCCAGCAGTACCTAGAGTATTGAGGCAGGACCTCCATGACTGGAGAGAGCAAAGGAAAAGGGAAGGAAGAAGATAAGAATATCAAAGAGCATTAAAGGAATGTGGTTCATGATGCCTCAGGACTTCAGCAGGAATACTGTCCACAAGTAGCTGGGAATATCCCACTCAAGGGTCTCCCCACCAGTGACCACAATGACCATAATGCCTCAAGTGCTAAACCCAGACATCCTCCCACTCTGTGGTCAGATAATTGTGCACAGTCCTAGTGCGGCAACAAGAGCAGTTTTAGTAATCAGAATGGTCTCAGAAAAATAGACCAGGGTCTATATGCAAGGGAGAAACCACAAACTGTAGTTATAGCTTCACCTTCTAGAAAAGAAAAAAGAAGTTTTCAGCAGCCAGCCTGGTGAGTTATAAGAGCAAGAGAAAACATAAAAGGTTAATAATTGTGTCACAAGAAGAAAGTAGAAGAGTAGATCAGGCCTACCCATACAAAAACTAGCAAACTCCTAATAAAGCAACACCAGTGAAGAGTACTCCATCTGAGGACAACCAGTAAAGATTTAAGGAAGTGTCTGCTACTTCAAATGAGAAAACAGTAATGCAAATATACAAGGAACATGAAGAATTAAGGAAATATGCTGTTGCCAAAACATAGCAATAATTTTCCAACAACCAAGCTGAAAGAGGCAGAATACTGTGACCTAGCTGATAAAGAATTTAAAATAACTGTTTTCAAGAAACCAATAAGCTACAAGAAAACTCAGAAAGATAGTTTAATAATAACAGGGAATAATATATGAACAAAATAAACTCTTTACCAAAGAGAGAGATCTAAAAAAAGAACCAAATAGAAATTCTGGAGCTGAAAAATTCAATCAGTGAGATAAATAGTGGGGATCTGCAGAAGAGTAGAGCAAATGGATGATAGAACAAATGACTTAGAGAATAGGAATTTTGAAACAACTTTGTTAGAGGAGAACAAAGAAAAAAAAGAATGAAAAAGAGTAAAGAAAGCCTATGTGACACATCACTGTTAAAAGAACAAAAATTAGAATAATTGCAGTGCAGAAAGTAAAGAGAGGGAGAAGGGAGAAGAAAGTTTATTTAAATAAATCATACTGAGAACTTCCCAAACCTGGGAAAAGAATTGTACATCCAAATTCACAAAGTTAATACATCACCCTATTATCTCAATGCAAAAAGATCTTCTCCAAAACACATTAAAATGAAACTGTCAAAAATTCAAAGTTAAAAAAAACTGTCAAAAAACTTAAGAAAGAATGCTAAAAACAGCCTAGGTGAAAAGGACTATAACCTACAAAGTGACCTCCATGAGACTGTCAGTAGATTTCTCAGCAGAAAACTCAGAACAGAAGAGAGTGGAACAACAAATTGTCAAAAGAAGAAAATTGCCAGCCCAAATACTATATCTGAGAAAGTTATCCTTCTGATATGAAAGAGCAGTAAAGACTTTCCTAAACAAACAAAAACTGAAGGAGGTAATCACCACTAGAGCTGGTCTGCAAAAAAATGCTGAAAAGAGTTTTGGAAGCTGAAATTTAAAAAATGTTAATCAGCAACATGAAAACATACAACAAACTAATAAAGGTAAATATGCAGTCAGACTCAGAAAATTCTAATTCAGGAAAAGGATGGTGTGTTAACTATGATATAAAGATCAACAAAAAGAGTACTAAAAATAATTATAGCTACTATAATGTGATAATGAATACAAATATAAAAAGAGGTAAATAAGGACATCAAAAATATAAATGGAGTGAAGGGGGAAGAGTTGTAGATAATCAAAGTTAAGTTGCTATCAGCTTAAAATTCACTATTTTATCTATGAGATCTCTTATGTAAGCCTCATAGTAACCACAAAGCAAAAACCTAGATCAGATGCAAAAAAAAGACAAATAGAAGAAACACAGAGTATATCATTGTAGAAAGTCATAATTTAAAAAGGTAGGCAGAAACAGAGGGGAAAAGAAACAATGGAAATACAAAAAAAAAAAATTAAGATGGCATTAGTAAGTCCTTACATCTCAGTAGTAACTCTAAATGTAAATGTATTGAATTCATCAATCAAAAGGCATAGAGTGGCTGGATGGATAAAAACTAAGACCCACTATATGCTGCATACAAGAGACTCACTTCACATGTAAGCATACACATAGGATCAAAATAAAGAGATGGAAAAAGATGTTTCATGAAAGTAGAAACCAAAAGAAAGAATGCAGAGTAGCTTTACTTACAACAGACAGAATAGAATTTAAAAACAGTAGCAAAAGACAAAGAAGGTTATTATCTAATGATAAAGGAGTCAATTCATCAAAATGGTATAATAATCATAAATAATATATGTACCCGACATAGGAGCACCTAAATATATCAAGAGAATACTAAGATCAGAAGGGGAAAACTAGACAAAAATACAATAACAATGGGAGATTTCAATACCCCACCTTCAGCAATGGGCAGATCATCCAGACAGAAAACCAACAAGGAAACATTGGACTTGAACCATACATTAAACCAAATAGACCTTTCCATTCAACAGCAGCAGAATACACATCCTTCTCAAGTCCACACAAAACAATTTCCAGACTATACCATGAATAGGAAATAAAACAATTCTTAGCAAATGTAAGAGTATTGGAACCACACCAAGTATCTTTTCTAACCACAATGGTATGAAACCAGAAATGAACAAGAAGAATGATGGAAAATCTACAAATATGTGGAAATTAAACAGCATACTTCTGAACAACCAATGGGTCAAAGAAAATATTAAAAGGAAAATAAAAAAAATCTCAAAACAAATGAAAACAGATGCACAGCATATCAAAACCTATAGGACATTGCAAAAGTAGTTTTGAGACAGAAGTTTATAGCAATAAATGCATATATTTAAAAAAAGAAAGATCTCAAATAAACTATCTAACTTTACACCTCAAGGAACTAGAAAAAGAAGAAAAAACTAAGCCCAAAGTTAGTAGAAAGAGAGAAATAACAAAGATTAAGAGCAGAAGTAAATGAAATAGAGACTAGAAATATAATGAAATGATTGATGAAACTAAGAGCTGATTTTTTAAAAAGATAAACAAAATTGAAAGACTCTTAGCTAAACCAAGAAAAAAGAGAGAAGACTCAAATAAATAAAATAAAAAATGAAGGGAGACATTACAACTGATACCACTGAAATACTATGGATCATAAGAAACTACTATGAATAATTATATGCCAACAAACTGAACAACCCAAAAGAAATAGATAAATATCTAGAAACATACAATCTACCAACACTGAATTGTTAAGAAATAGGAAATCTGAACAGACCCATTTGCTATTAAGAAGACTGAATTAGTAATCAAGTTCTCCAATACAGAATTGTCCAACCAGATTGGCTTCACTGGTGAATTCTGCCATACACTTAAAGAAGAATTCACAACAATTCTTCTCAAACTCTTCCAAAAAATAGAAGAGGAGGGAACACTTCCAAACTCATTTTATGAAACCACCATTGCCCTGATACCAAGTCCAGACAAGAACACTATAAGAAAAGAAAATTACAGATCAATATCCCTAATGAACATAGACACAAAAATCTTCAACAAAATATTAGCCAAATTAATCAATGGTACGTTGAAAAGATCACACACTATGACCAAGTGGAATTTATTCCTGGGATGTAAGGATGGTTCAACACACTCATATCAATAAGTGTGATACTCCACATTAACAAAATGAAGAATAAACTTATGTGATTGTCTTGATAGTTACAGAAAAAGCATTTGACAAAAAATTTAACATCCTTTCATGATACATATTCCAAAATATAGTGAGTAGGTAAAATTAACCTCAATATAAAAAAGCCATATATTACAAGCCTACAGCTAACATCACACTCAGTAATAAAAGCAGAAAGTTTTTCCTTTAAGATCAGGAACAAGGCATAGGTGCTGAATATAAATACTCCTATTTGACGTAGCACTAAAAGTCCTAGCCAGAGGAATTAGGCAAGAAAAAAAAATAAAAGTTATCCAAATTGGAAAAGAAGTAAAATTGTCTTTGTGTGTGGATGTCATAATATTAAATATAGAAAACCCTAGGACTCCACAAAGAAATATTGTTAGAACTAATAAATGAAACAGTAAAGTTTCAGGATACAGTCAATATACAAAACTTAGTTGCATATCAATTCTTTCACTATAAACTATCAGAAAGAGAAATTAAGAACACAATCCCTTTTACAATAGCAACAAAAAGAATAAAATATTTCAGAATAAACTTAATGATGGAGATGAAAGATCTATATGCTAAAAACTATAAAACATTGATGAAGAAACTAAAGAAGATAAAAATAAATGGAAAGATATTTCATGTTCATGGATTGGAATAATTAATATCATTAAAATGTCCATACTACCAAAGTGATCTACAGATTCAATGCAATCTCTATAAAATTCCAATGGCATTTTCCACAGAAAATGAAAAAACAATCCTAAAATTTGCATGGAACCACAAAAGACCCTGAAAAGACAAAGAAATCTGGAGGAAGAATAAAGACGAAGACATCAAACTTCCTGATTCAAACTATACTACAAAACTATAATAATCAAAACATTGTGGTAATGGCATAAACATAGACATATAAACCAATGGAGCAGAATTGAGAGCCCAGAGATAAATCCTCACAGATAGAGCATACTACTATATATAAGAAAGGAGCCAAAAATACTGAGTGGGGAAAAGATAGACTCTTCAATAAATGATGTTGAGAAAACTGTATAACAACATGCAGAAGAATGAAATTGGACCTCTATCTTACACCTTCCACAAAAATTAACTCAAAATTGATTAAAGAATTGAATATAAGGCTGAAAACTGTAAAAATCCTAGAAGAAAGTACAGGGAAAAGTTCTTTGACATAGATCTTGGCATTGTTTTTTGGATATGACACCTAGAGCACAAGCAACAAAGTTAAAAATAAGCAAATGAGACCATGTGAAACTAAAAAACTTCTGCACAGCAAAAGAAACAATCGACAAATAGAAAAGTAACCTATAAAGTGGAAGACAATATTTGAAAATCATCTATATGATAAGAGGTTAGTATCTTAAATATGTAATAAACTCATACAACTCAGTAGCAAAAAAAATTCTACTAAAATATGGGCATTGGAACTGAGCAGACATTTTTACAGAGAAGAGTATAAATGGCCAAAAAGTACATGGAAAGGCATTCAACATCACTAATCATCAGAGAAATGCAAATCAAAACCACAGTGAGATCACCTCACACCTGTTATAATGGATGTTATCAAGAAGACAAAACATAACAAGTGTTGCAAGGATGTGGAGAAAAGGGAAGCTTTGTACACTGTTAGTGAGAATGCAAAAACCAAAATGCAAATTTGTTCAGTCACTATGAAAAACAGCATGGATATTCCTCAAAACATTAAAAGTAGAACAAACATATGATTCATCAACCCTACCTCTAGGTATATTTTCAAAGGAAATGAAAGGATATTAAAGAGATACATAATAATATTTATTGTAGCATTATTTATAATAGCTCAGATATGGAAACAATGTAAGTGTCCATCAATGGATAAATAGATGAAGAAGATGTGAGAGTGATGTCAGCATCAAGGTGGAGTTATTCCCTTTGTCTCTCCCCTCTAAGTTACAACCAATTGGACAAACATTGGCAAACAGAGGATTCCCTACACAGCACAACAGAATGCATAACAGATCCATGCATCTATACATCTTAATGTGGGTGAACTGGACCCCTGGGATGCAGTTGAACTAGAGAAAAAGCCCCTTCCTCCTCCCCCAGCAGCAGCAATCCAGGGTACAGATCCCCACACTGTAGCTCACGCAATTGCAAGGGGTGCAGAAACAGTGGGTGCCATGGCCTGCATAATGGGCATCCTGGCCCATGCAGCTGCAAGTGGAGAGGAAGTGGTAGGCACCATGGCTCACACAATTGCAAGCAGATGCTGTGGTGGCACAAAAAACAGGCACAGCTTGCTCCCTTCCCATTTCCCAGCAGATCCAGCATGCACACCCCCTCCTATTCACCTGGCAGTGGCCAGGTCTTTCCAACAGTGAGGATAGTATACAAAACTCAGATTTTCTTAACTAGGGAGGGTGACCAGCCTGAGTTTTCAAAACACAATGGCTATTGCCAGAGATCAGAGGCTGCACAGCCAGAAGCAACAACAACATCTCCCTGCTTAGTCCCTGCTCCCCTGAGTGGTGCCAGGTGTAACCTGCAGCCAGAGGCTTAAGGAACCACAGCAGAACCAGTGACCAAGCTACCAGTGGTGGCACCCATGACACCAGGTCCACCAGCAGTGGGGGCTGCATGCAAGTCCCCAGGTCCCTGAGCCCTGGCAGCCACAGCAAAACCCATGAACCCAGCACCCCCGGCAGTGGTGCAACCAGCCCCCCAAGACAACCTGGGAGTAGCTGCACAGGTAGTGCATGGGGCAGCAGCATCTGAGCCCATGGAGAGCCAGCAGAGAAAAATGAGGCCCAGGCAATCCCAGAAGCAGCAGAAGTGCTTGCAGCCTGGTGACCCTAGTGGCAACACCTGAGATTGCAGTGACAATGTAAGCAGAAAACTAGCAAATTCAAAGGCACAAGAAAGGCACTGCTGATGTCTCTAGCAGAGGCATGGAAGGTGGAAAGTGCATGCTCTCCAGTACAACCAAGAGCAGCCCAGAACTATACTAACCAAAGCTGTACCCAAATAAGAAAGCTGGTTACTATCACAAATATGCTGGCAGAGGATCAATTCATCAAACACCATGAAGAATTACAGTAACACTACAGAACAGAAAGAGAATGACATGTCTCCAGAAACCAAACTTGAAGTGACAGATTACAATCTAACTGGCAGAGAAATCAAAATAGCTGTCGTAAAGAAACTCAGTCAGTTATAAGAAAACTCAGACAGACAGGTCAATGAGCTCAGGATTAAAATTATTGAACAGAAGGAGTACTTCACCAAAGAGATTGAAACTCTAAAAGAAAAGAGAGAGAAATTTTGGAGATGAAGAACACAATGAATGAGATGAAAAATAATGTAAAAAACATTAAAAATAGAGCAGACCATATACAGGAGAGAATTAGTGAGCTTGGATATTAACCTAGAAATGATTCAGGTGGAAGTGGAGAGAGAACTAAGATTTTTTTAAATGAGGAAATTCTTTGAGAAATGTCCAACTCAATTGGGAAAAGTAACATAAGGTTATAGGTATCCCAGGAAAAGAGAAGGAGAAAGGAGCAGAGAGCTTATTTAAAAAAATAATAGCTGAGAACTTCCCAAACCTGAGGAAGAAACTGGATATACAAGTACATGAAGCTAATAGAACTCCCAATTACATCAATGCAAAAAGACCTTCTCCAGGCATATAATAGTAAAACTGTCACAAGTCAATGATAAGAAAAAATATTAAGGGTGGCAAAAGAGAATAAAATAACCTACAAAGGAACCCTTATCATACTTTTGGTGGATTCCTCAGCAGAAATCCTAGAGACTAGGAGAGAGTGGAATGATATGCTCAAAATACTGGAAGACAAAAACTATCAGCCAAGAATATTCTACCTAGCAAAGTTATACTTCAGATATGATGGTGAAAAAAATCTGTTGTTTCCCAGACAAACAAAAGCTGAGAGCATTCATTGTCATTTGACCTGCCTTACAAGATATGTTGAAAGGAGCCCTCCTACCTGAAACACAAAGGCAAAAGTTTGAGCTTTGAGCAAGGAGATAAATAGACAGAATCAGAAAATTGCATGTCCATATAAAAAGAAGTTGGTAAACACTTAATTATAACATAAAGGATAAAGGGAAAGAAAGCAAAAAAACCATAATCACTTCAATTTGGACACAAACTCGCAATACAAAAAAGAATAATTCATGACAACGAAAACAGAAAAGGGGAAGAGGAAAAGGACAGAAGCTGCATAGGCTAATGGAGATAAGAGGCAATCAGAAAAATGACTATCTCATCTATGAGATCTTTCATACAAACCTTATAGAAACCGTGAAACAAAAAAATCAGAGTCACAAAACACTTTTTAAAAAGTGAAAACTGAAGAACATCACAGAAAACCACCAAACTAAAATGGAAGACAGAAATACGAGGAAAAAGAAACCATGGAAATAGAGAGCAACCAGAAAACAAAAGATAAAATGGCTGTATTAAGCCCTCACATATCAATAATCACTCTAAATGTAAATGTATTGAATTCACCAATTGAAAGACACAGAGTGGTTGGATGGATTAAAAAACAAGACCCAACAATAGGCTGCGTCCAGAAAACATATCTCAGCTCTAAAGACAAACAGGCTCAGAGTGAACAGATGGAAGATGACACTCCAAGCAAATGTCAAACAAAAGAAAGAGGGTTTAGTCATACTTATATTACACAAAGAAGACTTCAAGATAAAAGAGACAATGAGAGACAAAGAGGGACGTTATATAATGATGAAAAGGACACTCCACCAAGAAAACACAACACTTATTAATATATATGCACCTAACACAAGAGCACCAAAGTGTACGAAGCAAATATTAACAGATCCTAAGGGAGAAATTGACAGCAACACAATAATAGTAGGGTACCTTAACACTCCCCATATGTCAATGAATAGATCACCCAGACAGAAAGTCAACAAGGAAACATTGGACATAAATGAAACACTAGACAAGATTGGCTTAATAGATATATAGAGAACATTCTATCCCAAAACAGCAGAATACACATTCTTCTCAAGTGCACGTGGAACATTCTCAAGAATACACCATATGTTGGGAAACAAAGCAAGCCTCAATAAATTTGAGAAGATTGAAATCATATGAAGCATCTTTTCTGACCACAGTAGTATGAAACTAGAAGTCAACTACAAGAAAAAAAGCTGGACAAGTCACAAATATGTGCAGACTAAACAATATGCTACTGACAAACTATTGGATCAATAAAGAAATCAAATGAGGAATCAATAAATGCCTGGAGACAAATGAAAATGAAAACACAACATTCCAGAACTTATGGGAGACAGCAAAAGCGATACTAAGAGGGAATTTTATAGCAATACAGGCATACCTTAGAAACAAGAAAAATCTCAAACAAACTAACTTACATATACCAAAATAACTAGATAAAGAAAAACAAGAAAAGCCCAAAGTCAGTAGAAGGGAGGAGATAATAAAAACCAGAGCAGAAATATATGAATTAGAGAATAAGAAAACAATAGAAAGGATCAATGAAACTAAGAGCTGGTTCTTTGAAAAAATAAATTAAAAATGACAAACCTTTAGCAGGACTCACTAATAAAAAAGGAGAGAAGACATATATATAAAATCAGAAATGAAAGAGGAGAAATTACAATGGACACCATAGAAATACAAGGGATTATAAGAAAATACTATGAAAAGCTATGTGTCAACAAGTTGGATAACCTAGAAGAAATGGATAAATTCTTAGAATTAAACAGCCTCCCAAAATTTAATCAAGAAGAAATAAAAAATCTGAACAGATTGATCACTAGTAAAGAGATTGAAAAAGTAATCAAAGCTCTCCCAAAACACAAAAGTCCAGGACCAGGCAGCTTCTCTGGTGAATTCTACCAAACATTCAAATAAGATTTAATACCTATCCTTCTCACACTCTTCCAAAAAATTGAAGAGGACAGGACACTTCCTAACTTATTTTATGAGGTCAACATTACCCTGATACCAAACCAGACAAGGGAGACAGCAAAAAGAAAAGTTAAAGGCTAATATCACTGATGAACATAGATGTAAAAATCCTCAACAAAATGTTAGCAAATAGAATACAATACTTCAAAAGGATGGTATACTTGGGATTTACTCCAGGTTGCAAGGATGGTTCAACATCCACAGATCAATCAATGTGATACACCACATTAACAAAATGAAGAATAAAAATCACATGATCACCTCAATAGATGCGGAGAAAGCATTTGACAAGTCCAACATTCATTTATGACAAAAACTCTCAAGAAAATGAGTATAGAGGGAAAGTACCTCAACATAATAAAGGCCATATATGACAAACCCACAGCCAAACATCATACTTAAGGAGGCAAAACTGAAAGCTATTTTTCTGGGTACAGGAATAAGACAAGGATGCCCACCCATCACTCTTATTCAACACAGTACCGGAAATTTTAGCCAGAGCAATTAGGCAAGAAAAATAAATAAAAGTATTCAAATTGGAAAAGAAGTGAAATTGTCACTATTAGTGGATGGCATCATTCTATATATAGAAAATCCTAAAGAATCCACCAAAAAAACTGTTAAAAATGATTAACAAATATAGAAATGTTGCAGAGTATAAAATCAACATACAAAAATAAGTTGCATTTCTATACACTGACAATGAACTAATAGAAAGAGAAATCAAGAATATAATTCTATTTATAATTGCAACAAAAAGAATAAAATACCTCAGAAAAAATTTGAACGATGATGTGAAAGACCTATACCCTGAAAACTATAAGACATTGTTGAAAGAAATTGAAGAATACACAAAGAAATGGAAAGCTGTTCCATGTTCAATGATTAGAAGAATAAACATAGTTAAAATGTCCATATTACCTAAAGCAATCGACAGAGTCAATATAATCCCAATCAGAATCCCAGTGACACTCCTCACGGAAATAGAACAAAGAATCCTAAAATTTATGTGAAACAACAGAAGACCCCGAATAGCTAAAGCAATCCTGAGAAAAAAGAACAATGCTGGAAGCATCACAATCCCTCACTTCAAAATATACTGCAAAGCTATAGTAATCAAATAGGCCAAGCTACTGGCTGAAAAACAGACACACAGATCAATGGAACAGTATTGAAAGTCCAGAAATAATACTACACATCTATGGACAGCTAATTTCTGACAAAGGAGCCAAGAGCACACAATGAAGAAAGGAAAGTCTCTTCAATAAATGATGATGGGAAAACTGGATAGCCACATGCAAAAGAATGAAAGTAGACTACTACCTTACACCATACATAAAAATTAACTCAAAATGGGTTAAAAACTCAAATCTAAGACCTGAAACCATATAGTCCTAGAAGAAAACATTGCAGTACACTCTAACATCGGTCGTAATAGTAGCTTTTTGAATACCATGTCTCCTTAGTCATGGGAAACAAAAGAAAAAATTAACAAATCGGGCTACGTCAAACTTAAAGCTTCTGCACAGCAAAGGAAACCATCAACAAAATGAAAAGACAACATACCAACTGGGAGAAAATATTTGCAAGTTATATATCTGATAAGAAGCTAATTTCCAAAATATATAAAGAACTCATATAACTCAACAACAACAAAAATGAACAACTCAATCAAAAACTGGGCAGAGGACATGAACAGATATTTTTCCAAAGAAGATATACAGCTGGCCAACAGGCACACAAAAATAAGTTCAACATCACTGATTATTAGGGAAATGCAAATCAAAGCTCCAATGAGATATCACTTCACATCCATTAGAATGGCTATTAAAAAGACAAGAAATTACAAGCGTTGGAGAGGATATGGAGAAAAGGAAACACTCATACACTGCTGGTGGAAATGCAAACTCGTGCAGCCATTATGGAAAACAGTATGGAGATTTCTCAAAAAATTAAAATTAGAAATACTATATGATCCAGCTATCCCACTACTGGGTACTTATCCAAAGAACATGAAATCAATAATTCAAAAAGATTTATGCACCCCTATGCTCATCACAGTATTATTCACAATAACCAAGACAGGAAGTAACACAAGTGACCACCAATGGATAAACAGATAAAGAAGATGTTACATATATATATGGTATATATACGGTAGAATAGTACTCAGACATAAAAAGATAAAATCACGCCGTTTGCAACAACATGGGTGAACACTGAGGGTATTATGCTAAATGAAATATGTCAGACAGAGAAAGACAAATATTGTATGATTTCAATCATACATGGAAGATAAACAAACAAACACATAGATAAGAACACATTGGTGGTTACCAGAGGGGAAGGGGGTCGGAGGGAGGGTGAAAGGGGTAAAAGGGCACGTATGTATGGTGATGGATGGAAATTAGACTTTTGGTGGTGAACAAGATGTAGTCTATACAGAAGTCGAAATATAATGACATATACCTGAAATTTGCACAATATTCTAAACCAATGTGACCACAAGAAAATAATTTTTTTAAATGAAAGAAATGTTAGGAGATATTGAAAGCTGCTGAGATATAAAGAATTATAAATTAAATAAGAGCTAATGTTTATCAAAGAGGCAGCTTTTTGGTTTTGTTTTCTCTGTTGCTTTTCAATTTCATTGATTCCTTTTACTATGTTTTTGCTTTTGCTTGATGTAGGTTTGTATTGCTCTTCTTCTTCTACTTTTCCAAGATAGAAACTTAAATTATTAATTTTAGATCTTTATTCATTTCTAATTTGTGCACTTAATATCATAAATTTCTAAGCACTGTACATTCCATAAATCTTGATAGGTTGTATTTTCCTTTTCATTTAGTTCAAAATATTTTTTTCGCTTCTCTTGAAATTTCTTCTTTAGCCCATGTGTTATTAGAAGTGTGTTGTTTAATCTCTAAATATTTTAGGATTTTCCAGTTATCATTCTTCTGTTGATTTCTACTTTGCACTATGGTCTGAGAATACACCTTGTTTGATTTCTAGTCTTTTAAATTAATAAAAGTGCATTTTGTGGCCCAGAATGTGGTCTTTCTTGTTGAATGTTCCATGTGAGCTTGAGAAGAATGTATGTTCTGTTATCACTGGGTATATTCTATAAATGCCAATTAGATCCAGTTGATTAATTGTGCTCTTCAGTTCAACTATGTCCTTACTGATTTTCTGTCTACTGGATCTGTCAGTTATTGATAGAGGGGAGTTGAAGTCTGCAACTACAATAGTGATTTCTCTATTTTTCCTTGAAGTTCCGTCAGTTTTTGTTTCATATATTTTGATGCTTTTTTCTTAGGCACAAACACATTAAAGATTGCTGTATCTTCTTGGAGAATTGACCTCTGAAGCAAGATGCAGTATCCTTTTTTATTTCTGATGATTTTCCTTGCTCTGAGCTGCTCTGTCTAATACTAATGCTGCTAGTCCAGCTTTCTTTTGATTCATCTTAGCATGGCATATCTCTCTCCATCCCTTTACTGTTTTTGTTTTGTCTTAGCTATTCTAGGACCTATTCATTTACATATAAATTTTAGAATAAACTTGTCTGTATAAAAAATAAAACAAACAAAAATACTTGCTAGATTTTTTATAGTAATCGCCTTGAACCTACATATCAATCTGGAGAGAAATGACAACATGATGACTCTCTCAATCCATGAACAAGATATGTCTCTGAATTTATTTAGGTTTTGATTCTTTTTTATCAGTATCTTATAATTTTCAGCATATAGATCCTTAGCATCTTTCATTATCTGTATATCTAAGTACTTCATTTTCTTTGACATGACTGTAAGCGGTTTTGTGTTTTTAATTTTCAGTTCTGTATCTTCATTATCTGTTAGTATCTAGAAATTGTATTGTGACATATTTGACTCATGTATCATAGCAGTAGTTTCATGGAGTTTTTTGTAGATGCCTAGACAACCATGTCATCTTCAAATAAGGGTAGTTTTATTTCTTCCTTTCCAAACTGTATGCTTTTTCTTTCTTTCTTTTATTGTTGCTGTAGTTAGAATTTCTAGTACAATGTTAACTACAAGTGGCAAGAATGGACATTATTGTCTAATTCTTGATGTTTGGGGAAAGCATTTAGTCTTTCACCATTGTATATGAGGCTGGTTGTAGTTCTTTGTAGACACTCTTTATCATGTTGGTTTGTTTTTGAAGTCTGGCTAATTAGAGGCTCCAGAGTATTGTCAGAGTTTGCAATAATTGGAGAGGAGACAAAAAGAAAGATCTGAGAAGTTTCTACTCAAGAAATTCTGGAATTACTCTTTATTTTTATTTATTTTAACTCCTAGACAGGGCTTGTCCTAATACAATTCTTCCCAAGACTGGACCATATGCAGCCTTGACTGACTTGGGGTTGCACATATAATCTAACAGTAGATGTTTCAGTAATCTGAAATTTTTAGACATTTACACTACTTTTATTTCTATAGTCTCTAGTGTTCAGAAAAAAAGGGGGAAATCTTGTTATACCTTGAACATTACATGTGTTCTTTTTGCTCTTTCAAAGCATCTTTTACTTCTCTAGGTTAAGTGTTCCTCTACATACTTTCCACCAGTAGAACAAGGCTGTTTAAAATGTTGTTGTTGTTCTCAAGTCTGTCTCTAACCAGACAGGACTCTCCTTTAAATTAGGTCCCAGTGATTCATACCTTCAGAACCTAGTGTACAGTAATCTCTCAATAAATACTTATTTAATAGGTGATTGCTCCCCTTGGTGCTAAATGGATGTTTAACAGATTCTTTACCTCATAAGCACTTTCATATGTTCCAAAAAGTTTGAGATGTATTTTAATATACCTGACCTGGATTGAACTTGAACTTTATACACCTTAATGGGAAACCACAAAATTATATTTGGTATGCATAAGCTTCAGCTAGTGAACTTGTTAAAAATGCTGATCTAATTCTAACTCACTAGTTTTAAGTGATTCCCAGATATCTAAATTTCTAATAAGAATGCTAGGTGATAATGGCACAGGTGGTTCTGGATCACACTTTGAGTAACATAAGCTAAGAATTCAGGAGATTCCGCTTTATAGAAAAGCAAAAACATTTTAATCACAGTGCTTTGCTAGCAATAAAGTCCTGGAAAATACTTTAAAGCCACTATAGTTATTCTTTACTATCCCTGTTGCATATGCTCCATGAACTGGCCACAGGATACCAGGTATCCAAAAAAAGTGTTCCTTGCTCTCATATAAGTAGAGGCAATACAAGTGTCTCAAGCAATGGAAAACCCTGTGCCAGGTGCTACCAATGCTTAGGCAAGAGATATTTTTACCCTTGGGGGAGAGGAGACCATATTAGTTTCTGTAGTTTGATATGCATTGTTACTTCCCATCCCCTTACTTTTAATCTATATGTATCTTTATATTTAAAATAGGTTTCTTGTAGACAACATACAGTTGGGTCTTGGTTTCTTATCCACTCTTTTATCTCAATCTTTTAGTTACTGAATTGATACCATTCACAGTTAAATGATTATTGATATGGTTGTATTAAAATCTATCATATTTTTAACTGTTTTCTGTTTGATGCAATTTTACTTTTTTATTTTCCTCTCTTTCTTCCTTCTCTACTTTTAATAAAACATTTTATATGATTTCATTGTCTCCCCTTTCCTAGCATATCAATTATAGGTATTTTTAAAAATGTTTTGACTAGTTGCCCTAGGATTTGCAGCATACATTCACAATTAATCTGTGTCCACTTTCAAATAACCCTCTAATGCTTCATAGAGAATGCAAGTACTGTATCACTGAGTGTTCCAAATTCTTCCTCAGATCCCTCATAACATTTTTGTGTCATTCATTTCACTTATCCATGAGCAATAATTACACAATACATTATTGCTATTATTCTTTTGAACAAATTATTATCTGTAAAGAAAATTAAAAATAAGAAAACTAAAAGGCTTTTTTAGCCTTCCTCTATTTTTTCTCTAATACTCTTATTTCTTTATGTATATCTTAGTTTCTGACCTATATAATTTTCCTTCTCTCTGAAGAACTTCTAACATCTCTGCAAGGCAGATCTACTGATGACAAATATCCTCAATTTTTGTTTGTCTGGGAACATCTTTATTTCTCCTTCATTTTGAAGGATAGTTTGGCTGGAAACAGAATTCTAGATTGGTGGGTTTATTCTTTCAATACTTTAAATATTTCACTCCAGTTCTTGCCTGCATGCATTCTGAAAAGAAGTCCAGTATAATTCTTCTTATAGTTCCTCTATATGGAAGGTGGGGTTTTTTTCCCCTCTAGCTACTTTCAAGATCTTCTATTTGTCTCTGGTTTCTTGCAGTTTTAACATGGCATGTCTAGGTGTCGATTTTTGGATATTTCTCCTGTGTGATGCTATCTGAGATTCCTGTTCTGTGGTTTAGTGTATATCATTAATTTTGGAAAGTAAATATTCAGCCATTATTACTTCAAATATTTCTTCTTATCCTTTCTCTCTTTCTTCTCCTTCTGATATTTCATTACATGATGTTACACCTTTTATAATTATCCCACAGTTCATGAATATTCTTTTGTTTGTGTATTTTCTTTGCATTTTAGTTTGGGAAGCTTCTATTGACAAATATTCAGGCAACACTAAATATTCCTTTGGCCATGTTCAGCCTACTGGTGAGCCCATCAAAGGCATTGTTTATTTCTGTTCCAGTATTTTTTATTTCTAGCATTCCCTTTGATTCTTTCTTGGAGTTTTAATTTGTATGCTTACAATACCCATCTATTCTTGCATGTTGTCTACTTTTCCATTAGAGAGTTTAGCATATTAATCAGGGTTATTTTAAATTCTCACTCTGATAACTCCAAAATCTCTACCATATCTGACTCTTATTCTCATCCTTGGTTTCTTCAGAATTGTTGGGGGTTTTTTTTGTATATTAATGTGCCTTGTAATTTTATCTTGGAAGCTAGACATCATGTTTTGGGTAGTAAGAACTGAGGTCTGTAGGCCTTTAGTGTGAGGGTTTATGTTTATCTTGGTAGGAGTTGAGCTATGTTTACTGTTTTCTGTAGCTATACATGTCCAACACTTCAATTTCCTTTAGTGTCCTTGTTTTTCTCTCCCCTCTTGTCTCTGTGATTCCCTAGAAATTCTTCATTAAATAGAATCTGAAACTGGTAGTTTTTCAGCTGTAATTCATTATTATATGCAGTAGAACAATTGATTTTGTGATAAGGTATGGTGAGTAAAGAAGATTTCTGTAGTCCCACTATTAGTCTCAAACTTAAAGTAAGCCTGGGCTGTTTCTCAAGATGTGACCTTCAAAAGTGCTTCCAAACTTTTTCCCCCTTAGATGAGCCAGGAATGCTAGAGAGGGTTGGAGTTGGCTATTTCCTTTACATCACTGACTACACTCTTACAAAGTAATTTCCCAGGGCCCGCCCCCTGGCCCAGTGCTTAAGTTCGCGTGTTCTGCTTTGGTGGCCCAAGGTTTCGCTGGTTCGGATCCTGGGTGTGGACATGGCACCACTCATCAGGCCATGCAACTATCTACTGGGGGGGGGGCGGAGATTTGGGGAGAAAAAGCAAAAAAAAAAAAAAAGAGAGAGAGAGATTGGCAAGTTGTCAGCTCAGGTGCCAATCTTTAAAAAAAAGAAGATTGGCAACGGATGTTAGCTCAGGTGCCAATCTTTTAAAAAAAAAAAGTAATTTCCCTTGAGGGAAGGAGGAGAAGAGAATGCTCTGGGCTTACTTCAAAATAACTACGTTTTCGTCCTTCTATCAGAAGCAGAAGGAGATTTTTCTCTGGTCTTCCTAGTGAGAACTGGTGGAGATCCTGGAGGTAAAATTCACAAGAGTAGGGAGGCCTCCCTGAGGCTATGCCCCCGGAGTTTTTCACTCTTAACCTAGTCTACACTGAGTCTCCAGGAATTCATCAATTTAAAGTTTTGAAGTATTTCTTCCTAGCAACACTGGCTTCAACTACGGGCTTCCAGTCCTTGGCTTTGGCTCCCGGTGATCTGCGATTCTACATATGCACCTATCTGCTTCTCCTTTTCAAGGCAGCGGTTTGCCTCGTGACCTAGATACTCTGAAGGATCTATTTAATTTTCAGGACTTACTGACTTTCACTGAGAATGGGAAAGTTGACTTCCTAACTTTTACATGTTGGAACAGAAGCCAGAAGTCTTGAAAACCAAATTTTCAAAAAAGATTTATTCAACAAAAAAAATCTTCAGTTAGAGGCCAGTTTTTTCCATGGATTCCATCATTAAGAGGGAAAGTTTCAATTCAATCTCCCTATCTTTGCAAAACTAAAGGTTTCTTTTTTTCTTTAGCAACAAAATAAAAAAATGATTTAGCATGCTGTAATATTTGAAATGAAACAATTTAGCACATATTAGATTCTTTATAAAGTGCTAATTCTACTACTTTAAGTATATATTTTTTTAAAGTGGTACACTTACAACTTTTCCAACTTGCATATATTGGAATCAAGAGGTATCTTCATACTACCATTATTACTAGCCCTAGTCCACCTCTGTATCTCTGTTCCTTCTATGGTGAAGAGAGTGCCCAGTGACAGTTCAAGTATTTCCCAGTTCTGCTCTCCTTAAATATGAAAAGGCTAGGGAATAATTAGATCCTTAAATTTTGGATAGACACTCTGCTGGACACTGGAGGAAGTTCTCAAGCCCAAGATATCCCAGCCCTATAACCTCAGATGTTTCTGCCCTTGGACATCAGGATCCATGACTCCGGTGTTAATCTCCCTCAGCTACAAGCCTCCTGATCTCAGATTCCTATGACAGTTATTGCTGGAGATCCTCCAGGGCCTCTATTACTTTGGCTAGAATGATAAAAGTAATCTCAGAATTATAAATTTGCCATATGGCTAATTTTAGGGGTCAAATTTCCAAGAATCAAGAGGACAATAGTCCTACTCCATTGAATAATACCTCTCCTGTACTTTGTGCCAAAATGATCAAACCACAAACCTGCATTCTGGGATCATATCCTTCCCCTGCAATATTTTTACAGCAAGATCTGCTCTGCAATCCATCCTTCCTCTCTGCGGTGTTCTGGCTTCTATGGCAGGAGGAGTGCTTCCTCAACACTTTGCCATTTAATTGACAAATGGGAAACCTGAAGGGTCAATAGGAGTATGAAGAGTTGCTCAAACTCACTAATAATCAGAGAAGTACAAATTAAAACAACACTGAGGTATCACCTCAGACACACAGGATCAGCAGACATTTGAAGGTTGCTAAGAGAAAGTGTCAAACAAGATGTGTAGAAAACAGGAAGCTTTCTACAGAAGAAGACAGTAATGCTCAGCAAAATTATGTACACATTTGCCCTGTCCCTCAGCACATTCCATCCCCAATGTGGATCCACGTAAAGGTCTCAGGTCCATCTATATGGCACATGTGGGAAAGTCTTCAACACAGTAGTGTTTGTAGCAACCAGGAGTTGGAGGCAACCTAAGTGTCCTTCACCAGTGGTACTGACAGGTTAAGTGGTCTTAGGTTTGTTTCCTCTAAACTAGACCCTGAGATGAGGATTTGCATTCAAATAGCTTATTTGAGAGATGATTTAAGGAAGCACCAGTATGGGAGTGGGAGAGTGAGACAAAGGCAGCTTGAGAGTCAGTAAAGAGTACATTATTGGCAGGTTACCTCTGTGGACAAAGGGAGCATAATCCCACGGGAGAACACTGGGAGGCAGTGTTGTCCATGCCCAGAGTAATCTCACCAGAGTGGGTAGGACACGAGGTATTTATCCTCCAACTCCCATATTGCTGGGCTGAGATGTAGCCCCAGGGCATTAAATTGCAGGTCCATCTATCCTGTCCAAGCACAGGCCAAGAGAAAGCCTTCCCAAGTTTGTGCAGTAGGACATCAAGGGCACTAGAACTGTTAGTGCCAAAGGGAGAGCACAAGGCAACAATTGTGTCATGCAGACAGGTTCTAAAATATAGTGCAGAGGAAAATGCATAAGAAACAGCAAGAGCTATAGACCAGTATCATTAACATAAATTAACAACACAAGCAGAAACAAAACCACATTACATATGTCACACTCATACCATATACGTGGACACATTACAGACACATGACACAGTGCCTTTGGGTGGAGTGGTAAATGGAACTGAAGATGGGGGTCAAAGGAAAAAAATAGAAACTGAGGGGGCTCAGAAATTGATGAATAAAGGGTGTCATAATCTGGGGAGAGTGATTTGAAACATCCATCTTTATCAGCTTCCTCTCAGTTAATGGGTCTGCTTTTCCTGGACCCCCTCAAAACACTCACCTCTCACATTCCACACAAGACGTCTAGATTCAAGCTCCCTAAGAGCAGGAACTGTGTCCAGTACAAGGTCATACACCTCCACAGCCTGTGGCTGGACTCCTCTGATAATGCAGCTCTCCGCTCTTTTTCAGTGAATAGATTTGAATAAGAGGTGCACAAGGACAACCAAGGCCCCATGACTACATTTCCCAGAGATCCCCGGGTGATTAAAGCTCCACTCCTCTGGGGGTGGAGCTGTGTGGGAAGCCAGTGAGGACACTTCCTGTGCTGACCTGGAGGTGGAAGGACTGCAGTCAGCCTGGTTCCTGGTTGCGGGCCCTGGTGGAACTTGGTGAGTGACTTGTTTATGCTTTGAACTTGGACTAAATCCTATCTCAAATGTGGGTCCAGGAGACTAGATACTACACCAAGGCCAAATTTCAAGTCCCAAGGCTGTTCAGAATGTTTGGCTGATACTTACTTTGAATCCTTGCGCTGAAACTACTGTACAGCAGAATGCTGAAGATAACAGCCCTGTGATTCCAAATGTCTGGGTGAGAGTCACAGCCACACCACATCCCAGCTGTGAGACTTGGGCAGGTCACTCAGTGTCTCTAAGAGCCAGTGCTTCTGTCAGTAAACGGAGCTATAAGAGAGCTTCCTTAAAAGGGTGGTTGTGAGGATTGAAGAGGATATAAAAGATAGCTGATGTGTCTATGTGTGTTTCAGGGAGCAGGATTTCCCTCTTGGATAATTGAAACAGTGTGTCCACCTCCTCTGTCCCCATCTGAGTGTGTCCCAATGGGCCCAGTTAGTCCTGCAGGCAACAAGTTCATAACAATTCCCACTCCTCCTGCACTAGCTGATCAGAAATTCTCTAATGACCTCAAATGTTCAGGGGGACTGGGTTACATCATCTGCTGTGTTTAAGGGAGTTCCCAGGGCGGGTCTCATCGTGCAGGAAGGAGGCATAGTGGGGAAGATCTCCAGGAGCCACAAATGACAGAAGTAAGCTCCTTCACTGTCAGGCAGACTGAGGACTCCACTCTCAGAGCACAGATGTGCAGAATTCCGTAGAAGAGAGAGGCCTGCGAGGAAGACAGCCACAGGAGCAAGGGGCCTGCGTGCTCTCGCTGTGGACGTTGCTCCTGTGCCCCGTATGATGCCCACAATGGCACGCCTGTTGGCTCTTTTTTGATTAACTGCTGTTTCCCTCCCCAGGGTCCTCATTTTAGTTTCTCAGTCACAAAACGGCTGACCCCACCCTCTCTCTCACAGGGAAGTTGTTAACTGTCTGTTAGCTGCACCCCGCCCAGAGGCTTATTTTGTTTGCCCTTTCTGGGTTTAAAAACCCAGAGGCAACTTTAAAAATGGACAGATTTCACTAGCAAGTCTGAGCTTCAGCTTCTCCTGAGGAGGGAACAAAGCCCACTCAGCACTTCCTGCTGCCAGGGCTCCTCCGCTGGCTTAGCTGTGACTGCTGCTTCCTTGGGGGGCTTTCGGGGTCTGCTCCATGAGCCCTCAGTGCACCAAGCACTGTTGAAGGACGGTCTGGGGGCATAGCTTGCCTGGCGACGTCTCCTTTTCCATCCAGAAAATTGCTGGGCCGGCCCTTGCCCCTGGGAGTGGGCTGGGATGTAGTGTCCTTGCAGTTTCCACAAAGCCAAGAGGAAAAGGGAGGGAAGGAAGTGGGGAGGGAAGAAAGAGGGAAGGTGGGGAGAGAAGAGGAAGGATAGGGAGAGGAAAAGAAAATAAAAACACACAGAAAGAAAAGCCACTAAGAAGTTCTCATTAAAATTCTTCTATCCAACTCAGCAGTTCTATTCTGAGTTTTGTACTCAAGAGACTGGAAAGCAGATACTGAAGAAAGTACTTGAACGTGAATGTTCAGAGCAGCACTATTCACAATAGCCAAAGGTGGGAACAACCCAAATGCCTGTCGAGGAATGAGGAGATCAACAACAAGGGTGGATCCATATCCTGGAATATTATTCAGTCGCAGAAAGGAATGAAGTATTAACACAGGTTACAATATAGATGCACCTTGAAAATGTGCCAAATGAAAGGAGCTAGCCACAAGGGGCCACATACTATATGATTACATTTCTATGAATTATCCAGAATAGTTAAATCCATAGAGACAGAAAGTAGAGTGGTGGTTGCCAGGGGCTGGAGGAAATGGGGAGTAACTGTTTAAAGGGTATGGGGTTTTATTCTGGGGTCATGAGATATTTCGGAACTAGATAGAAGTAAGTGGTGGTTGTACAAAATGGTGAATGTACTAAATGACACTTAAATGTTCACTTTAAAATGGTTAATTTGGGGCCAGCCCCATGGCCGAGCGGTTAAGTTCACATGCTCCACTTTGGCAGTCTGGGGTTCACCAATTCGGATCTTGGGCACAGACCTACCCACCACTCATCAAGCCATGCTGAGGCAGCATCCCACATAGAAGAACTAGAAGGACTTACAACTAGGATATAAAACTATGTGCTGGGGCTTCGGAGAGAAGAAAAAAAAAGAGGAAGATTGGCAACAGATGTTAACTCAGGGCCAATCTTCCTCACCAAAGTAATAATAATAATAATAATAATAATAATACCTTTAAAAATGGTTAATTTTATGTTATTTGAATTTCACATCAATTTTTGAAAAGATCTATTCAGTAATACAAGGAATCCTCATGGTAGAGGTTGAAGATTCTACCTCAGTCCAAAGTGTATTTGTGCTGCTTGTAGCCTTGAGCATGAGGGCAGCATCTTATTCCCTCCCCGGGGTCCTCAATCTAGTTCCTCAAGCACAAAACAGTGGACTCCACTCTTCCCTCAAAAGGAAGCTTCTAACTGTGTCAACCTTCAAAAACAGAAACGCGTTTAAGAGGCAAATGTTTATTTGGGATAAAAGAATTGCAATTTGGGGAGCACAGAGTCAGGTAGAAACCCAAATAGTATCCCAGTTACACAGTGAAAGAGGAGGATTTTTATGGGGAAAGGACAGGGGTAATTACATGAAAAGAAGAGAGAAAAGACAAAAACTCTTGTATAGCTGTTCATAGTCTAGGTTGTTCTTCAGCTGTACACAGCTGCTTTGCCGATTCTGTCCAGAAAGGGAGTCAGGGAGTGAGCAGGGAAAGAGTGTTTTGGTTTTAACTCCACATATGCTGGGTTTAATGTGGGGGAACCAATATCAGGGTTGGTATCAATTCCCCCCTATTTTATGTTAATCTCTCATTCTTGATGGATTTGGGGCGGCATCTGATCTAGCTTCTTCCTGCTGAATTGGGGCATAGGTTGTTTCATCTCATTGAACCAGTCTTTTAATAAGGTGCTGATGCTGGTAGACTCCCAAAGTTAGGCCTGTATCAGGTAAGTAGCCAGAGATTTAATAAGAGTTTTTCTTGAGAAATGAAAAGAGAAAAATAAGGTTAATGGTTGGAGCAAATTATAAACCAGTTCTTTTTTTTATTTTTATTTTTTTTAAGATTGGCACCTGGGCTAACAACTGTTGCCAATCTTTCTTTTTCCTGCTTTATCTCCCCCCCCCCCCCCCCCCATACAAAGCTGTATATCTTAGTTGCAGGTCCTTCTAGTTGTGGGATGTGGGACGCCGCCTCAACCTGGCCTGACGAATGGTGCCATGTCCACACCCAGGATCCGAGCCCTGGGCCACCGCAGCAGAGCACATGAACTTAACCACCCTGCCATGGAGCCGGCCCCTATAAGCCAGTTCTTGAGCCAGGGGGCAGCCACTCAAGATTCCTAGAAGTCAGGGTCGAAGCATCTGTTTCAGTTTGAAATATCTCTGATGGTGTCATCGGGCACTCAGGTAGCTTTCTGAGTGGCTTACACAGCAGCAGGCGTGAATCTCTCTTAAGTTTACATCAAGTCCTCCAGCTTTAGTTTGCAAGGTTTCAGGGGGAAAAAAAAAGGCAGGTTTAGTTTTCAGTGACTCCAAATGCAAATGATGGGGAAAAACCTGAAAATGTTAATTTGGAGGTTTGTAGCCAGATATTTCAGGAGACTAAAACAATTCAGGATCCAGTCCAGTTAACAGGTGTAACAAAAAATCTTAAAGACAATTGACAGAACCAAAATCTAATATCCACAAATGTGTATTATAGTTTTTATTGAAACATAATCTTTCTCTCTAAAATCGCCCTCAATTTCACTGGACGTAGCCAAGTTAAGACTAACTTGTTTGTAAAGTAAGTCTAGTTTTAATAAATTTGGCATAATTATTTACATAAGTACAGCAAGAATAGTAATTGATTATATAGGCTCTTTCAAATCTGCTTTGCTGGAACCACATAAGGAATCTCTGGTTTAACTTCAAAGGCCTCTCACGGCCAGGAAAGCCAGACCAAGAACTTGTCATCAGATTCTGCCTTCTGTACCTACTGATTTGGATGAATCCCTCTCTTCGTGAGGTTCCCCAAAATACTGAGGTTCCTTGTACCTGCCAGGGGGGCGACATCCTTTGCTCAACCTTACCAGGTCACTGGAAACCCATAAGAATGGTACCAGGCCAATGTTTTGAAGTGAGTTTATTCCAGAATGTCAACCTTCGTTCCTCAAAAGTTGCCTAGTCATATCCGAGTCTGTATGTTTTTCTCAAATATGACATTCTAGTCAAAGCCTAGGTAATATAACTAGTGTTTACAATTGTGTCCTGTTATAAGAAGAGCAAATTCTTATTGGACTTATGCAAAAAACCATATTGCCATGAGAATAAGAATACTTACTTATCAGGAGTTTTTACATTTTTCTAGGGCTCAGATAGGGAGAAAAAGGTAAATGCCTTAATTTTGTCTGTAAATTGCTATAAATACAGTTCCTTAAGAGAATAAAGTTTTCTTAAAACTGGAAAAAACAAAACATCAAAAATCAGCAATATCTCAATGAAAAAGCCATAAAAATTATAATCATCCCTATTGGTTTATTCAGTCCTGTGTAATTGGTTCTCGATCTTAATCTTAGCAGTTTCATGAAGTCGTCAGTTTTTCTGTTAGAGTTCTGTAATTTCTTACCCAGTGCAGTTTTATAATCTGAAAGTTTATTGGAACCTGTACTCTAGAGTAAGCACCAGAGTCCTTTCCATGAATTTTGCTAAAGATGAAACATATTTTCAAAAACATCAAACAACTGTCTGTAAATAACAAAACATCTAAAAGTGGCAATTTACAAAGATGCTGGACCATCTCTGTGATGTACAACATTTTGAGATAATAACCAGAATTATGGCTGACAATCAGAACAAATCAGAATTTTAGGTAATTTAAAAAATATTTATATCAATAACATTCATTTACATAATACCACTTAAGAAAGTTTATCATTACTTATTTGATAATGCTTCCCATATAGTCTAATATGTCAAACAAGCCTAATTAGTTTAGCATTTTTTCTTAGAGGAAGAAAGCAAATCTCTCCAAGAAGTCTCAGGGTCCCTCTGAAAATCCCCAGAGAAACTTTCCTTCCTCCTCCAGATCAAAAGAAAGCTTTTATTCTTGAATAAAACTTGAATATTTGTGTTGGAGGGAGCTTGTCAAAAATATTAAAAGCTTTAAAACTTTTGTTCAGACAGGAAACAAAAGTCACTGCGAAACCATGTTCGGGTATCTATTCAAAGTGATGACAGAAACAGACAAGGGGAAACGGAGTTAAAATAGTAAAAACAGACCTTTTTATAATCTTTTTATCAAGAGAAGATTAAAAGTCTAGGAAAATTATCCTTTTAAGAAAGAAGAAACCAAGTTTTAATTTTGTACCAGTTTACTTTTGATACTGAAACTTATTTACTTAACAAATTTATTTTAACCTCGGAAAACTTGACCATGCACAAAATTCCACAGGGTTTTACTTTCACAAAACTTTGGTTACTTTTTCTACATTCAGAATTTGTCCCGGTACTTTAGGACAAATTTATCTTTCTTAACTCAAGAAACAAAAATATTTCCATTCTTTATACCTTTTCTACTGAAAACATATATTTTACATTCCTTGTATACAGACCTTTTAGAAATATGTGTTTTCTCATAGAAAATTCCTCAGCATACGTAAAACATGGGTTTAATGTGGGGGAACCAATATCAAGGTCAGTATCAAGTTCTCTTATTCAAAAGCACCAGTTGTCTTTTGTTAGATTGCCTTTGACTGTTTTCTGTTTCTATTAGCTTCTCTCTGTTTATTGGCTTTATCTTTTCATTGACCATTACTATGAGTATTAAATTTTTCTTCTACATAAGTAGTTTGATATTATGCTGTATCTATACAGTCCCTTTCTATTTACAATTGATTATGTATTGGTCTTGTTTTTGTTCTTAATTAGTTTCCTAAGGTCTGAAATCTTTTCTTCCATAAAATTTTATTATTTTATCACTTCTTTTTTTGATTTTTTTAATTCTTTTTTATTTTTTATTATTTGAGTCCATAATAGTTTACATCATTGTGAACTTTCAGTTGTACATTATTTCTTGTCTGTCACTACATAGGTACTCCCCTTCACCCCCTGTGCCCACCCTCCACCCCCCTTCCCCTGGTAACCACTGAACTGTTTTCTTTGTCCACGTGTTTGTTCATATGCCACATATGAGCGAAATCATCTGGTGTTTGTCTTTCTCAGCCTGGCTTATTTTGGTTAGCATAATTCCTTCCAGATCCTTCCTTGTTGTTGCAAATGGGATGAATTTGTCTTTTTTTTCTGGCTGAGTAGTATTCCATTATATATATATACTACATCTTCTTTAGCCAATCATTGGTTGAGGGGCACTTGGATTATTTCCATGTCTTGGCTATTCTAGATAGTGCTACAACGAACATAGGGGTGCTTATGTTACTTTGGATTGTTGATTTAAAATTGGGTAGATACCCAGAAGTGGGACAGCTTGGTCATATGGTAGTTCTATTTTTACTTTTTTAAGGAATCTCTATACTGTTTTCCATAGTGGCTGCACCAGTTTGCATTCCCACCAGCAATGTATGAATGTTCCCTTCTCTCCACACCCTCTCCAACATTTATTATTTTTGGTCTTAGTGATTACAGCTATTCTAACGGGTGTAAGGCGGTATCTTGGTGCAGTTTGGATTTGCATTGCCCTGATGATTAGTGATGTTGAACATCTTTACATGTGTTTATTGGCTATCTGTATATCTTCTTTGGAAAAATGTCTATCCGCTGCCCATTTTTTGATCGGGCTGTTTGTTTTGTTGTTGTTCAGTTTTGTGAGTTCCTTATATATTACGGAGATTAACCCCTTATTCGATATATGATTTGCAAAAATTTTCTCCCAATTGGTGCATTGTCTTTTGGTTTTGATCCTAGTTTCTTTGGCCTTAGAGAAGCTCATTAGTCTGATGAACTCCCATTTGTTTATTTTTCTTTTGTTTCCCTTATTTGAGAAGGCATGGTATTCGAAAAGATCCTTTTAAGTTCAATGTCAAAGAGTGTACTACCTATATTATCTTCCAGGAGTTTTATGGTTTCAGGGCATATCTTCAAGTCTTTGATCCATTTTGAGTTTATTTTTGTGTATGGCATGAGATCATAGTCTATTTTCATTCTTTTGCACGTGGCTGTCCAGTTTTCCCAACACCATTTCTTGAAGAGACTGTCTTTTCTTCATGGTATGTTCTTGGCACCTTTGTTGAATATTAGCTGTCCGTATGTGTGCGGTTTTATTTATGGGCTTTCAGTTCTGTTCCATTGATCTGTGTGCCTGTTTTTGTACCTGTACCATGCTGTTTTGATCACTATGGCTTTGTAGTACATTTTGAAGCCAGGGATTGTGATGCCTCCAGCTTTGTTCTTTTTTCTCGGGATTGCCTTAGCAATTCAGGGTCTTTCATTGCCCCATATGAATTTTAAGATTCTTTGCTCTATTTCCGTGAAGAGTATCATTGAGATTCTGATTGGGATTGCATTGAATCTGTAGATTGCTTTGGGTAGTATGGACATTTTAACTATGTTTATTCTTCCAATCCACGTGCATGGAATCTCTTTCCATATCTTTTGTCACTGTCTATTTCTTTCAATAATGTCTTTTAGTTTTCATTGTATAAGTCTTTTGCCTCCTTAGTTAAATTTATTTGTAGGTACTTTATTCTATTTTTTGCTATTGTAAATGGAATTGTATTCTTGAATTCTCTTTCTGTAGGTTCGTTATTAGAGCACAGAAATGCAACTGATTTTTGTAAGTTGATTTTGTACCCTGCAACTTTACTGGAGTTGTTAATTATTTCTAATAGTTTTCCAATGAATTCTTTGGGGTTTCTATATATAAGATCATGTTGTCTGCAAACAGCAAGAGTTTCACTCCCTATTTGGATTCCTTTTATTCCTTTCTCTTGCCTAATTGTTATGGCCAAAACCTCCAGTACTATGTTGAATAAGAGTAGTGATAGTGGGCATCCTTGTCTTGTTCCTGTTCTCACAGGGATGGTGTTCAGTTTTTCCTCATTGAGTATGATGTTGGCTATGAGTTTGTCACATATTACCTTTATTATGTTGAGGTAGTTTCCTTCTATGCCCATTTTGTTCAGAATTTTTATCATAAATGGCTGTTGGGTCTTTTCAAATGCTTTCTCTGCATCTATTGAGATGATCATGTGGTGTTTATTCCTCATTTTTGTTAATGTGGTGTATCATACTGATTGATTTGCAGATGCTGAACCATCCCTGTGCCCCTGGAATAGATCCCACTTGATCATGATGTATGATCTCTTCGATGTATTGCTGTATTCGGGTTGCCAATATTTTGTTGAGGATTTTTGCATCTATGTTCATCAGTGATATTTGCCTGTAGTTTTCCTGTTTTGTGCTGTCCTTATCAGGCTTTGGTATCACAGTGATGTTGGCCTTGTAGAATGTGTTAGCAAGCATTCCATCTTCCCTAATTTTTTGGAATAGCTTGAGAAGGATAGGTATTAAATCCTCTCTGAAAGTTTGGTAAAATTCCCCAGGAAAGCCGTCTGGTCCTGGGTTTTTATTCTTTGGGATGCTTTTGATTACTGTTTCAATCTCTTTGCTGATAATTGGTCTATTCAGATTGTCTGTTTCTTCTTGATTCAGCTTTGGGAGGTTGTAAGAGTCTAAGAATTTGTCCATTTCCTCTAGATTGTCCATTTTGTTGTTATTTTTCATAGTATTCTCTTACAATATGTTGTATTTATGTGGTTTCCATTGTAATTTCTACTCTTTCATTTCTAATTTTATTTATCTGAGCTCTCTCTCTTTTTTCTTTGTAAGTCTGGTTAGGGGTTTGTCAATTTTATTTATCTTCTTTAAGAACCAGCTTTTTGTTTCATTGATCCTTTCTACTGCCTTTTTTGTTTCAATAGCATTTATTTCTGCTCTGATTTTTATTATTTCTCTCCTACTGACTTTGGGCTTTGTTTGTTCTTATTTTTCTAATTCAATTAGGTGTAGTTTGAGATTGCTTATTTGATTTTTTTCTTGTTTGTTAAGGGTTTTTTCTTGCTTGTTATTGCAATGAATTTCCCTCTTAATATGGCTTTTTCTGCATCCCACATGAGATGTTGTGGTATGTTTTCATTTTAATTCGTCTCCAGATATTTTTATTTCTCCTTTAATTCCTTCAATGATCCTTTGCTCATTCAATAACATGTTGTTTAGTCTCCACATCTTTGTCCTTTTCTCAACTCTTTTCTTGTAATTAATTTCTATCTGTATAGCATTGTGATCAGAAAAGATGCTTGTTATTACTTGAATTTTCTTAAATTTATTGAGGCTTGCCTTGTTTTCCAACATATGGTATATTCTTGAGAATGTTCCATGCTCACTTGAGAATGTGTATTCTGCTGGTTTTGGATGGAATGTTCTATATGTGTCTATTAAGTCCATCTGGTCTAGGTTTTCATTTAATTCTACTGTTTCCTTGTTGATTTTCTGTCTGGATGATCTATCCATTGACATATGTGGAGTGTTGAGGTCCCCTACTATTATTGTCTTATTATTAATGCTTCTTTTAGGTTTGTTAACAGTTGCTTGATGAAGTTTGGTGCTCCTGTGTTTGGTGCATAGGTATTTATAACTGTTATTCTTGATGGAGTGTCCCTTTGATCACTATATATTGCCCTCTTTGTCTCTCTTTACCTGTCTTATCTTGAAGTGTACTTTGCCTGATATCAGTATTGTGACACCTGCTTTCTTTTGTTTGCCATTAGCTTGGGGTATCATCTTCCATCCCTTCACTCTGAGCCTGTGTTTTTTGTTTGAGCTGAGATGCGTTTCCTGGAGGCAGCATGTTGTTGGATCTTGTTCTTTAATCCATCTCGCCACTCTGTGTCTTTTTTTTTTTTTTTTGAAGAATTCAATCCATTTACATTCACGGTGATTATCAATATATGAGGGCTTAATGCTGCCATTTTATCACTCATTTTCCAGTTCTCCTGCATTTCCTTTGTTTCTCGTCCTGTGTATTTTGGTCTACCAATCGAATTATGTAGTTTTTTATGTTGCATTTCTTTATTTTCTCCTTAGTTATTATTTGTGTCTCTGTTCTGCTTTTTTGCTTAGTGGTTACCCTGAGGTTTGTATTCAAGATCTCATGGATAAGATAATCCCTTTTCTGATGGCCTCTAATTTCCTTAGACTAAACAGATTCAGTCCCTCTCCTCTTCCCCTCGTAAGTTGTTTTTCTCACATCTTATTCCATCTTGTGTTATGGGTTTGTGGTTAAAATGACAAGATTATCTTTCTTTTTGGTGTTTTCTTTCCCTTTAGCTTAATGCTATACTTGAGTATTTGCTATCCTGCTCTGATTCTGTCTACCTATTTATCTCCTTACTCTGTGGTTTGTAACCCTTTTCTCCCTTTTTTTTTTTTCAGATATGAGGGCCTTCTTGAGGCTTTCTTGTAGGGGGCATCTCATGGTTAAGAACTCTCTTAGCTTATGTTTGTCTGGGAAAGTTTTTATTTCTCCATTATATCTGAAGGATATTTTTGCTGGGTAGAGTATTCTTGGCTGAAAGTTTTTTTCCTTCAATGATTTGAATATGTCATTCCAGTCTCTCCTAGCCTGTGAGGTTTCTGAAGAGAAATCCACTGAAAGTCTGATGGGGGTTCCTTTGTAGGTAATTTTCTTCTGCCTTCCTGCCCTTAGTATCCTTTCTTTGTCATTCAGTTTTGCCAGTTTCACTACTAGATGCCTTGCAGTATGTCTTTTTACACTGACATATTTAGGAGATCTGGCAGCCTCTTCCACAAGAATTTCCTTCCCTAGATTTGGGAAGTTCTCTGCTATTGTTTCTTTGAACAAGCTTTCTACTCCATTCTCCTTCTCTTCTCCTTCTTGAATACCTATAATTCTTATGTTGTTTTTCCTAATTGAGTCAGATATTCCTTGGAGACTTTCTTCATTTCTTTTTAGTCTTAGTTCTCTCTGCTCCTATATCTGGAACATTTCAATATGTCTATCTTTGATTATGCTAATATGCTCCCCTATGGTGTCTGCTTGAGTGTTCAGGGAATCCATATTTTGTTTTATTTCTTGTATTGTGTCTTTCATGTCTAATGTTTCTGAGTGATTCTTCTTTATAGTTTCAATCTCTTTTGTGAAGTAGCACCCGAACTCATTGAATTGTTTCTCTACATTCTCTTTTATGTCACCAAGTTTTTTGATGATAGCTGTTTTGGATTCTTTGTCATTTAGATTACATATTTCTGCGTGCTCAGGACTGTTTTCTGGGTTCTTGCCATTTTCTCTCTGGTCTGGAGATCTAATATAGTGTTTGATATTGCTAAAGGCTCTGTTTTTTTTTTTGCATCCTGCTGTTATTAGGTCCCAGTTACCACCTATCACCACTGGGTGGGGGGTCAAGAGCCCTGTATTCTAAGCCCTCTGCCTTCAGCCAAAATCCCAGGGGCTGGAGGTGCACTGAGTGGATGGGGAGAGGGGTGCTTTCTACTGTGTGCTCTTGGGGTTTTCCCCTTCTGCTCTCCTAGGGTGTTGGCTTGATGGGGTCACCCCGGTAAAACCTTTCACCCTGGTAGAGGGCTTCCCTCTAGGCTGCACAGCCCCTTGAGAGTGCTTGATGTTCCTGCAAATGAACATCCCCTCCCCCGTTCCTTCCCTCTCAGAGGCCTCCCACTGTCTGATTCACAGGCTTTAGGGGAGGGAGCAAAGATTTCTCTTACCCCAGTCCAGCTCTGAGGGGGGCTCCAGCCTCTCTGCCCTTTGTCATATGGCTGCATGGATCTGTCCAACATTTTTTGTGCTGTTTGGATGTCCTCTGTTGGAGTATGGACTTTTGTTGTTGTATATTGGAGGGGGAAGGCTTCTGAGAGGCCTCACTTTGCCCTGATGCTGACATCACTCCTCATTTTTTGACTTATGAGTCCATTTTAAATGCGCTATCACTCCAAGGGAAGAAATTCTGTAAAGAATTTCTTTCCATTGTTCAGTTTACTTTCTTCATGAGTTTGATGTACTTTATTTACCTATCTTTTGCATATTATGCCCTTCTCTTCTAATTCCAACCTCATGGCATATTTGCATTCTGTTTTTTCATCATATTCATGCATGTATAGCTCTGTCTCCACCTTCTATTTGTTTCTTGAATCTAATGTGACTGGTGAGATGTCTGGCTGGGGTGGGGCTTGGACTCCTTAATCTTTTCATTGGAGATGAGGGAAGATGAATATGACAGAAGACACTTTGATGGTTGATCTTCTATATATCGGTCATTCTTCCTTTCTGGTGACACCACACATTAAGAACATTGCCTTATTTTTCTGCCCCAATATCACCAATTATACTTTACACCTAAAGAATGACCAGGTGCTACCATTACATACTGGTCTTTGCTGTGTTTCATAAATCATCTAGTAGTAATGAGGGGCATGGAATGTGGTTCACCCCCTGCTTGCTGATCCCATGGCAACTAATCATCTATCTGGTTTCTTCTGAGACCCCCTCCTCTTGGCTTCCACAATTACCAGACTTAGACCCCTTCAGTATTTCTCCCATCTCCATCAGGTATAAGATCTACACCCTCCCTATGCAACTCAGATGTTCACTTTGCTTTGCAGTCTTTGCCTTCTATTTTATGCTTTTTTGGGATTTTTCATAATTTATGGTCCACCAAACTACCTTTTTGTTTTTAAGGAAGGTCACATTATATGTTTCACTATCTTTTCTATTATTTCTAGAGTTTGGGCCAGGAAAAAGAAATTTCTAAGTTTTCTGAACTAAAACTGAAAATCAGCCTACTTACAATTTTCTTAGAAAGGTATTAAGTGACTTTCTGAGAGTTCTCAGGAGACTCTCTGAGTGCATTCACTCTGTCTCCATTGAATGTTCTCTTACATTTATCATCAAGCTGAAAGGAAAGATTATATCACTGCACAGAGATGCTACAAATCAATACATAAAGCTACTAAAGTTTTCAGTCAGCTATTTTCCTGGCAACTACTTTCACAGGGCTTCCAGCATTTTACCTTGAATCACAACTTTAGTGATACATAATTTCTTATGTTTAGTCACAGAATACTCAAGTACTGTTTGGTTACAACAGGTTGTTTGCATCCAGACCCCTATTAGACACTGACTTTGTTTGAATGGGCCTGCAGTTACTAAATTCTAACTCAACATTATATCTTTAAAAAAAAAAAAAAGAAAGAAAGAAGAGAAAGGAAAAATGAGGAAAGCAAACACTTGAAAGCAAATTATAACATTTAAAAAGAAATATAAAACAATTTCCTAGTAGAAGGACTAATGGTCTAACCAAGAATCAAAGAGCCAGGCTATTAACCTCCTGATTCCTTTTTGATCCACTTTCACCTCACAAATCTTTTCTACATGGGATTTAATAAAACAAGAGTTTTTTGTCTTTTTTTCTGGCTTCCTTTACCAGAAGGTCAAGAGATAACTTAAGATTTGATTCAGGTCTTATCTTGTCTTCCCTTCTGCTTTTCATTCCTTAACTTGATAAATTCTTTGTTGACATTATTTTTCTGCCAACTCTCCCAATAGCTTTGAGAAAAAATCCTGCCAGCTCCTAGTCCTACAGCAGAAAGTGTCTGCTTAGGTTTCAGCAAAATCCCTCAATAGAGTCTCATTGACTGTACTTGGGTCACATGCCACCCGTGAGCAAAGCACTGGTCCTAGACCATATGTGCTTTGAATTGCTCCTACCTGGATCACATGTCAATTCATTCAGCTCAGTATGTCCAGCTCATTCTCCACACAATAGTCAGAAATATCAATTTGATTATGCTATATTTTGCCTAAACTGCATCCTTCCTCTCCTGCCTGTCTGACAATGATTTCTCATCTCATAGTAAAAGCCAAAAGGCCAGCATCGCCTGTAAGCCCTCTGTCACCTGTTTGATCTCATCTCAATCCACACTCCCTCTCACATGCTCCACTCCAGTCACCCTGGTTTCCTTGATGTTCCCTGAACACTGTAGGCAGGTTCCATTTTAAGGCTTTTTTACGTTCTATTCCTTATGCCCAAAGGGTCTCCCCCCCCCCGCCACCCCCACGATGTGGACCTGGCTCATTCTCTCACAGCCTTAAAGTCAAAGTGAGACTCTCTTTGACCACATTATTTAAAATTGAAACTCGCTCTGTGCACATTCCATCTGCTTTTTTTGCTTTAGTTTTCCCAGAGCACTTATCACAATCTAAGAAATTGCATGTTTTATTTATTTATTCAGTTCACTCTGTGTCATCTCAATCCTGGCTAAAATGTAAGATTTCCAAGGGCAAGCAAGCCCTAGATCAATAGTAAATACATAGTAGATTTTCAATAAACTTTAAAAAGAAATTTTTTTTGAGGAAGATTAGCTCTGAGCTAACATTTGTTGTCAATCCTCCTCTTTTTGCTGAGGAAGATTGGCTCTAAGCTAACATCTGTGCCCATCTTCCTCTATTTTATATATGGGATGCCTGCCACAGGCATGGCTTGATAAGCAGTGTGTGGGTCCGCACCTGGGATCCAAACTGGTAAACCCCAGGCCACTGAAGCAGAATATGTGAACTTAACTGCTGTGCCACCAGGCCAGACCCTTCAGTAAACTATTTATTCAATGAATCAATAAATCAATGCATGAATGATTGTAAATTTGAATGCAGAACTTTGGGTAAGATTCAGCTAAAAGGGAAAAGGGGTCAGGTACCATGAATACAACATACTTTATTACATAATTCTCCTGTTTATATTAAGAACTGTTTATAAACCCTATTTTAATTGATACAACTTGAACCTTTTTTATTCATCCCCAAAAATACTACATGTAAGCTGTTTATCATTTTGCTCATCACTTAATCTGGATTTCCAACTTCTCATGCTTAAAACATAGAAGTGATAATACCTTTCTTACAGGATTACTGAAACTATTAAATGAACTTATGTATGTGAAACAATTAATACAATAAAAGCACTAACAAAAGACGATTACAGATGTGTATAACTATTGTCTGTATTTACTTATTTAAAATACATTAGTTACAATTTGGCCAATCAAATTCAAGTACAAAAGTAATACTATTTGTATTTGTTTTGTTTTCCTTGCCTTAGGGCATCATGGACATTGAAGCATATTTTAAAAGAATCGGTTATGAGAACTCTAAGATCAAATTGGACTTGGAAACATTAACTGACATTCTTCAGCACCATATCCGAGCCATTCCCTTTGAGAATCTTAACATCCATTGTGGGGAACCCATGGAATTGGGTTTGGAGGAGGTTTTTAATCAAGTTGTGAGGAGGAACCGGGGTGGATGGTGTCTCCAGGTCAATCATCTTCTGTACTGGGCTCTGACCACAATAGGTTTTGAGACCACCATATTAGGAGGGTATGTCTACAACCCTACAGCCAACAAATACAGCAATCGTATGATTCACCTTCTGCTGAAGGTGACCATTGATGGCAGGAACTACATAGCTGATGCTGGGTTTGGACGCTCTTACCAGATGTGGCAGCCTATGGAGTTAACTTCTGGGCAGGACCAGCCTCAGGTGCCTTGCATCTTTCGCTTGACAGAAGAGAGAGGAATCTGGTACCTGGACCAAATGAGAAGAGAACAGTACATTCCAAACCAAGAATTTCTTAATTCTGATCTCCTGGAAAAGAATAAATACAGAAAAATCTACAACTTTACCCTTGAACCTCGCACAATAGAAGATTTTGAGTCTGTGAATACATACCTTCAGATATCTCCAGCATCTGTGTTCACAAGCAAGTCATTTTGTTCCTTGCAGACCCCAGAAGGGGTTCACTGTTTGGTGGGCTTCACTCTCACCTATAGGAAATTCAATTATAAAGACAACATGGATTTGGTGGAGTTTAAGACACTGAATGAGGAAGAAGTAGAAGAAGAGCTGAAAAATATATTTAATATTTCCTTGGAGAGAAAGCTTATGCCCAAACATGGTGATCAATGTTTTACTATTTAGAGTAAGGCGTAAAAATGTCCTTCATTATTTCCTCATACTGACACTTTTTGTTATTAAAAATTTTAAGCACATACAAAACTACAGAGAATAAAAAAAAAAAACCCTGTGTATTTATCACCCAGTTTACAGTTATCAACTGGTAGCCTAGCTATCATATTTCCTCAGTGCTCCCACATTATATTGAAGAAAATTCTAGACATAAAATCATTTCACCCTTAATAATGTGGGTATGCACAATTAGATAACATTTTAAAGAAACAACCTCACTCCTTTTCAAAATTAATGATAGTAAAGATGTTTTAAGGATGGCCTATGGTTGTTTTGGGGGAAAATAGTGATTTGTGCTAGAAGACCTTCCACATTGGTTGAATGTTGAATTCGTAGAAAAGTTAACCATGGTTCAGTAAATAGAATATTGAGGAAGTTGTTTCCATTATTTTCAACTAGCATATATCCAATGTCCAATTTTTACAAAAATACCACATGTGTAACTTAGAATTTAGCAAAGAAGAATGAGACATGATATTTCTTCCAAATAACCTAATAGTTCTCAAGGCAAAGCTTAAGCCAGTACATAGTAACATGTGATTAAGTCACAAGAGGGTAACACAGCTAATAATTTCCTACATGGTACTTTTTGCAACCGCAGTCCTTCATGTACCATTTTATTAAATATGGGAACACTGAAATTTAGAATTTTCAAATTCCAGAATTGTCATTTATCTCTAAAAGTAATAATTACTGTGAATTTTAAAATACTTGTCTGTAAAAACTTGATGTCTAAAAAGTCTGTTAAAACATTGCTGGCTACTACAATGTCAGTCACAAAGTTTTTGTTTGTCAGAGTTAGGATATGATGAGGCTAGGCTATTTTTCTGCGATGGTCTTTCTTGTCTCCCAGTTATGTTCTTTTATTTCCTTCCACATTTTGTCATAAGAGAAAGAGTATGAACTTCAAAGTATATAGATCTGAATTTAAATCCCGTGGACACTGGGCAAATTACTTGGTGAATCTATGGCTCCAATTCTTCATATGTAAAATGGGGATGATACTTCTATAATTAAGCGCCAGACCTAGACTAAACTCTCAATAAATATTTGCTATATGGATGAATGAATAATGTCAGTAAATGTTTTTGATACTGAGTCAGCATCTGATAAGAGCTCTCTCATCTTGCTTTATTTCCCTCCCAAAGTGTAGTTTCTTCCATCTTGCTTTATTTCCCCCTGGCTTGAAACCCTGGTCCTGAAACTGCTCAATCTGTCTGCTTCTTCCTTGCTTAAATATTAATAGCACATCTAATGGCCCAAATTTGAGTATGGCTTTGTGCTGAAGAATCAGAATCTGTTTATCTATAACTCAGATTTCTGTTTATGAATTCCAGAATCAGGGCTATTATTTAAACTGCAGACTTATTCTTACACTATTTTCTCTCTTTGACTTGTGATTATCATAATAAGGTTAAGAGAAGAGCAGGGACTGGAATGGAGAAATGTTAGTTAAAAGAATAAATTACTTTGGATCATGAGTACTTCACGTACCGATGTAACAGTTGGGAGATACTGCTCAGGGTGGAGATCCTAGGGAGATGTGGATGTGAGACCTGACCTGAGTGAGAAGGAAGGATGAAAGATATATTTTAGTATTTGACAGCTTGCCATCTTCCTTACCTTAAATGATAGGCCTTGTTAAGCTCTGCTGCTACTTGCAGCAATGTCAGGTCACTTCTTTTTTTTTTTTTAAAGATTTTATTTTTTTCCTTTTTCTCCCCAAAGCCCCCCGGTACATAGTTGTATATTCTTCGTTGTGGGTCCTTCTAGTTGTGGCCTGTGGGATGCTGCCTCAGTGTGGTTTGATGAGCAGTGTCATGTCTGCGCCCAGGATTCCAACTGACGAAACGCTGGGCCGCCTGCAGCGCAGCATGCGAACTTAACCACTCGGCCACGGGGCCCGCCCCCAGGTCACTTCTGCTACTCTTGGGCAGGAAGGATTTTCTCACATTCTGACTAAGACTATGCCAATGGAGGAGATGTTGGCAAGAGACACCAATCAGATTTAAAAAATGGCTTAAGTAGAAAGATGCAATTTTGTATAAATGAGCCAAGGAAGTCATATTGTACAATGAGTGTCCTGAAACCCAGTGTAATTGTTTTTCCTTGAATACATCTACCACACAGGAAAAAAAGGCAAAAATATATTGATTGAGACTCAGAGACATAAAATTTAGCTGCCAGATTGAAGAGTTTTTCTTCATTGTGCAGTATTAACTTTTCTCCAATGAAATCTAAATGAGTGGTCTCTATGGATTAGTGATTGTTGATCCAGTTACTACCGCTGCTTGACTAACTGCCCTGAAACTTAGTAGTTTGAAACAACCACTTTATTGAACTCACAGATTCTGTGGGTTTGGAACTAGGAAGGGCACAACTGCTCTCCAATGTCCAGTCTCAGCTGAGAGGACTCCAGTGGCTGGTGGTTTCTGATGGCTGCATGCTATAATCATCTAAAAGCATCTTCACTGACATGCATGGTGCTGGGTTGGGGCCACAGTGGGAGTGCCTACATGTGGCATCTCTATGTGGTCGGGGCTTCCTCACAGCATGCTGGCCTTAGGGCAGTCATTTCTTACATAGTGACTCAGAATTCTATGTATGAGGGTTCCAGCTTATAATGTGGAAGCTGAGTCACTTTTTTTTAAAATGTATTGTTTTTAGTTGAAGAGAAATTTACGTAACATAAAATTAACTATTTTCAAGTGAACAACCCATTGATATTTAGTACACTCACAATACTGTGCAACCACCACCTCTATCTAATTTCAAAGCATTTCATCATCCCAAAATAAAGCCCCATACCCATTGACCAGTTTGAATTACCTGTCATGACCTAGCATCAAAGTCACATAGCATCCTTTCTGCCACATTCTGTTGGTTATAAGCAAGTCACAAGTCCTCCTGGATTCAAGGGGAGAGAATTGGACTTCACTTCTTGATATGAAAACAGAAAAACTCTTGATCATCTGGGATGGAAGATATTCTTATGGCCATCTTTGGAAAATAAAATCTGACAGAATCCACCTTCTTGTCATAAAAATTTACATTCCTTATACACGCAAAATACACTCTACTCATTCCGAAAATCCCCCAGATCTCCTCCGTTTATGGCATCAGGCTCAGGCTTGAAGCCCAGGATCGTGTCATCAAGTCTGGGTGCAGATGAGGCTCCTCAGGTGCAGTTTTGTGGGTACGACTCTTTGAGCACTATTCTTCTTGATCTGAACACTTGTGAGCTATTGGGACAAATTACCTTTCCTCCACATACCCAACACATGATAGTGAAACAAGCATAAAGTAACCACTGTGGCACTTCTATTCAAACAGGGGTAAACAAGGAACACACAGCAGTCCCTAGTCCATAACAGTTCTGAAATTCAGCTGGGCGCATGTGACCAGTTCCTTGATTAGAGCTCAGCCCTATTTCATGGGAGTTGTTTCCACAGTTCTTGCCTTTATTCTCTGGTCTCTTGGATTCACCATATGTCTCTACCATAATTTTCATCCACAGACCCCCCAAGAAACACCAAGAGACCCTAGACTCAAATGCAGTTTGATGACTGTAAGGATGAGTATAAGTATACACAACTAACTATGCATGCATTCATTAATATGGCAATGGTTTTTAGAAAGCAGTGTCCTGAGTTTGGGTACCCTGAAATAGGGCTATCTTCAACTTGTGGCCATAACCATGAGGTCAAGTGAGAAGGAGGAACTGGAATGGAAGAACGCTAGGTAAGAAAATAAGATTACTTGAGGGTGTGGAGGTTAGATGTAGCAATTTAAGACTTAGAGACTTGTGTGCAGGTAGATTATTTGGGAGTTGATACCAGGCAGGAGAGGGGACAGGGAAAGTCAATAAGAGGGTTCATTAAATTTGCTGCTATGGGCAGCAGGGGCTCAATGTCCCTAGGACTTACAAAGGAGCATATATGAATGCCTCCCATATTTTCCACCAAGGCACAAGAGGTAAGAGCGTTTATCCACTGGTTCCCATCTCCCATAGAGTGAGAGTTCCCCCTGAGGTATTACCTCCCCTGCATTTCCAAGCTCTGCATGAGTGAGCTCCTATGGGCATCCATTGGAGAAGCCCAATGGCAGGAAGCAAAATCACCCGGTATACATGTGAGATGAAACACTGTCAGCATTAAGTCATTGGAAGCCCACATTCTGGACGAGTGATTCAGCCAAAGCAGTTGTTGATGTGGGCTTGAGGGATGGGGACAGACTGGGGATGGAATCCAGGGCCCCTCCAAATCACTCTGGGTTGTCAGAGCAGCCAAGCTTGGATTAAGATTCAGGCTTGGTACAAAAGTTTAACCTTTTTTTTGTCTCATGATTTGCAAACACTAGACACAAATGCAAATAAGAGAGAAACAAACACACAAAGAACCTATGGAACAGAAGAAAAGCTTTCATTCTTACAGCAGGAATGTGAACTGCTGAACAGGGACCTTCTATTTTCAGGACTTTAAGAAATAGCAAGTCCATATGCAGTTTTAGTAATCTCTAACAATATCCAGTGACATTCCCTGTCAATAACCGTTGGTTGTTTTTTTTTTTTCTGGATGTTTTTGAGAATAACTGTGACAGTCATAGCTCAATCATTAGCATTAAAATTTCATTCTATTAAGCCACTGAGATTTGGGGGTGGTTTGTTATGGCAGTACACTCTAGCCCATCTTGACAAGTACCTCATGGAGCTACATCAAAGGGGTGTGTGAATCCCTGAATGAGTTACTAAATGTGTATTTTTTGTTTTCTTTTTCCTTGACAAATAATCTAGCTCCTTTAGCTTATCTTATTATTTTCCAGGATTTTGGTCATCTTGTATGACAAGTGAGATACCAAATAAAACAGCACCACATATATGGCCAAACTGCATGAAAAGAGAGATTTTGAACAGCTGCTTTAAGCACAAAAAATTGGGGAAGAGCATGAAGTGCCTAAAGATAATTTTTTTTTTTTTACGCAGCAATATGTATGAGGAAGTTTTAAGGTGAGAATTATGTTGCCTGATGAGCAAATGTGGTCTTCAAGGCGGCTTAGTAAATATATGCAGGTCCACATATGACTCAAGAACTGTAGAGATCTGGGAAGACTTTTAGCGCCAAAGGAGTGTCCCTCCTGATGGAGGTTTAAATAGGTTCACAGTAGACGGGGACTCTGCCGTGTTCACTTACCAAGTAGGCATTGAGTAAATATTTGTTAATAAATGAATGGATAACACCAGCTTCTGTCTAGTACAATGCTTGACAAATACTAGTGCTCAGAACTTGTTTGTTGAATAATGGCATGAGGTACAAACGCATGCCCTGCTGTCAGAAGGGAGCACACACACAGTCATCTTCTGCTGCTGGGGTCAGCTTCTCCCCAGGCCCACATCAAGCAGGCTCCAGAGTTGGCTGTAGTTCTGGTGGTATATGGTGCTTCTGTGCAAGTAGTTAGGCTGCTGTCTCAATCTCCTGCCTACCTTGGCAAGATGGCAAGGTGGTTGCCCGGAAAGGATAGCTGGAATGACCAAAACCCAGAAGCTCCTTGCTTTCTCAGCTCCTGGAAGTAAGAAGCAGAAGATTATTATGTATACCTGGAGCAGATTTTGGTTTTCTGGTTTTGTTTCTTATTTTTTTCTTTCTGCCATGACCAGGAGAGAGAAGCAGCACTGAAAATCAAATAGCTTTCACTGAGCAATTGGGGAAGGCTGCATCTTGGCAGCAGCTTGTCAGCAACATCACTTGGTTGGTGTCAATACTGAAGGAGGTAACAGGAGAGGAAGCTGCTGGCATGGCTACTCTGGTCACTGTTGCCAAAGCCAGGATTGGAGCCTTCCTGGAGGCCTTAGCAGCAAAACCAGTAGAAAGCCCACACAGATACCAGCAGGCAGCCATCAGCAGCACCCTGCTAACCTCTGCCACAAGGGAACCAAGAGGTCGGGTCCATGACTGTTGCTCTGTTGTCCTTACATCACCCTCCTTCTCCAACCCAGCAGGTCACCACTATACTATAAGTTCTTTTAGGAAAAAGAATATCCAGGTGCTCAATAAGTGTAGCCCAGTGAATGAATAGTATTGGCAATTAGACACACAAATAAAACTGTAATTGTGCGTTAATTGTTTTTTGTGATTTGGTACATGAGCCAACTCCCAACTTCTTAAATCAGTCATTCTGATTGGAGGCGAATTTCAATTGCTACAAGGAAAGCCTACTATCCAACACTTTTTAAGAGTAAAAGGATATTGTGCAGCCAAGGTGGGTGCCAAAAAACTAACCTTTCGCTTCCCAATGTTGTCATATTTTAATACTCATTTCATTTTCAAATGAAGTTAACCCTCAGCATTCCCTTTGCAATAGGATTTAAGATATTTAATAAATACCTCCTTATTAGAATTCAATTTATTTTTTTCTCAGCTAGGCAGGATTTTAAAGATGAACAGATGTGGCTGCTTGGCTACTGTTATTTTCTCTCTTACTGACTCTAGTTTGACCTCCGTCAATCTGCCATCATTGGTGTCCTCCACCTGAAAATTCAGCTCCGAGGCAAGGAGGCCATTTATATGCAGGGTATGTCACTAGTGCCTTTCCACAACCAAGAGAAAGCAGAAGCAGATGTCTAAACCCTGGGATGTTGACCTTCTCATAACTGTCACCTACCCACAGAGAAACCATTCACTCTGTCTCCATCAAAAGTCAACATACACATTTAAAATTCAAGTTGTTTGGAACAAAGGACTGATTAAACCAGTTAGAATCCGGATGCAGTAGGAACTTTATCTTTCGATCCTCTTTCTCCTTAACAATGCTTTCCTGTATTTCCGGATACTGGTATTCTGCTTTATCCTTAATCTTTTGTAAAGGTATCTTTGATAGATTTTCAATCAGACAGGTCTCTGAACAGGGTGGTCATCTCATACACCTCTGCTTCACTCATGCCAACCCCTCTTCTCTGCCCTGGGCTAGCATAGCCAGAAAAAGAGTCATCTGAGTTCCTAACAATGGGCTGAATTTAGTTACATACACTATCATTAATTCTCTTACAAACTCTGCAAAATATGTTTCATTATCTCCATTTTATAGAGGAGAGTACTGAGACTTGTAAGACTAAATAACATACCCAAGGTTAAACAGCTACTAAATATTACAGCCAGTTATGTCAGTTAGTGTTATGGATTAAGGTTAGGGTTAGGATAAGGGCCTGCTAGGCTCACCTGCAGCTAGCCTCTCCAGCTGTGCACCTGCATGCTACCAGACTGACTCCCTTCACTGGCCTACACTACCATGCACGTGCCTGTGGGGAGATCCTGCAGCCAAAGGATTTTACGCCAACAACCAGGGCTCCTGCAGCTGCCAGTGTATCCATGGTTTTCCCTGAGCCTTGCTGCTGGCTCTGGCCTCCACCATTATGTGTGTTTCTCTAACCAGCCTTTACCTCTACACAAGCACCTGCAGCTGAGTGTATGCACACAACTGGCTTCAGCTACCACTTTTGCTTGCCCTAGCCCCTACCTGCTTGGCCAGGAGGCACCACTAAGGACTCCAACAGTGCTGGCAGCCACTACAGACTCCCCACAGTGCTCATCAAGGACCATGCAGTCATTGATGCTATGGGTCCCAGTTTCATTACTAAACACTAATGACTGAATATCCAAAAAGAAAATTCACAATAGCATCAAAAACAATAAAATACTTAGAAATAAATTTAACCAAGGAAATGAAAGATCTATACACTGAAAACTATAAAACATTGATGAAAGAAATCGAAGAAGACACAAATAAGTGAAAGATAAACCATATTCATGGGTCAGAACAATTAATATTGTTAAAATGTCCATACAACTCAAGACCATTTATAGATTTGACGAAATCGCTATCAAAATTCAAATGACATTTTATATAGAAATAGAGAAAAATCCTAAAATGTGCATGGAACCACAAAATACCCTGAATAGCCACAGTGATTCTGAGAAAAAAGAATAAAGATGAAGACATCACACTTCCTGATTTCAAACTATATTACAAAGCTACAGTAATCAAAACCATGTGGTTCTTGCTTTAAAATAGATACATAGACCAATGGAATAGAATCAAGAGCCTAGAAAGACACCCATGTATATAAGGTCAATTAGTATTTGACAAGGGAGGTGAGAATACTTAATAGGAAAACAATAGTCTCCTCTATATATGATGTTGGAAAAAATGAGTATTCACATGCAAAAGAATGAAATTGGACCCCTGTCTTATACCACTGACAAATATTAACTCAAAATAGATTAAGGATTTAAACTCAAGAAACCATAAATCTACTAAATAAAACATAAAGGAACGATTCTTGACATCAGTCTTGGACATGATACCAATAGCAAATGCAGCAAAAGCAAAAACCAAGAAGTGGGGCTACATCAAACTAAAAATCTTCTGCACAGTAAAAGAAAGAATCAAAAAATGAAAAGGTAATCTATAGAATGTGAGAAAACATTTGCAAACCATATATCTGATAAGGGGCTAATATCCAAAATATATAAGGAACTTATATAACTCAATAGTTTAATTGTTATTAACTCAATAGTTAATTCAATTAATAAAAGGGCAGAGGACTTGAATAAACACTTCTCCAAATAAATGGCCAATAAGAATATGAAAAGGTGCTCAACATCACTAAACATCGAAGAAATGCAAGTCAAAACCACAATGAGATATCACCTTACACCTGTTAGAATGACTATTTTCGAAAAGACAAGCCATAACAAAAGCTGATGAGGACATAGAGAAAAGAGAACCCTGGTGTACCATTGGTGGGAATGTAAATTGGTGTGGTCACTATGGAAAACAGTATGGAGCTTCCTCAAAAGATTAAGAACAGAATTATTATATGATCCAGGAATCCCACTTCTGGGTATATATCCAAAGGCAATGAAATCACTATCTCAAAGAGATACCCACATGTCCATGTTCATTGTAGCATTTTTCACAATAGCCAAGACATGGAAACAACCTAAGTGTCTATTGGCAGATGAATGGATATACGTACACATATACATATACATACACACAATGAAATATTATTCACCTATAAAAAAGAAGGAATCCTAACTTTTGCAATAAAATGGATGGACCTTGAAAGCATTATGATAAGTGAAATAACTCAGAGAGAGAGGAAAATACTCTATGATCTCATTTATAAAGGAAATCTAAAAGAATCAGCCCAATGGTGCAGAGGTTAAGTTCACATGTTCCGCTTCAGTACCCTGGGGTTCACAGGTTCGGATCCCTGTTGTGGACCTACACATCGCTTGTCAAGCCATGCTGTGGCAGGCGTCCTACATATATAGTAGAGGAGGATGGGAACAGATGTTAGCCCTGGGCCAGTCTTCCTCAGCAAAAAGAGGAGGATTGGCAGATGTTAGGTCAGGGATAATCTTCCTCAAAAAAATAAAATAAAAAAATCAAAGCATCTAACTCAGAAACAAAGTAGAATGGTGGTTGCCAGTGGCTGAGGGTTGGAGGAAATGGAGAGATGTTGGTCAAAGGGTAGAAACTTTTAATTACAAGGTAAATAAGTTCTGAGCATCTTACCACATGGTGATTACAGTTAACCATGCTGTAATGTGTTGTAAGTTTATATGAGAGTAGAGATAATGTTCTTACCATAATAGCACCGTAATAACAGCAACAACAAAATGGTAATTATGTGCAGTAAAGGATGTGTTAACTAACCTTATTGTTGTAAATATTTTGCAACATATATGTGTATCATATCATCACATTGTACACCTTAAACTTACACAATATTATAGGTCAATTATATCTCACCAAAGCTGGAACAAAAGATATAAAATGGTTACTAGACCTCCACCCAGCACATGTGCATTCTAGAAAGGGAAAGAACAAGGCGCAGAAAGAAGCTTTTCCTAGATGAATCAGACTAGAGACTTCCCAGAAACCCCAGCTTTTTATCAGCTGATAGAGAAGAAATGAGGACTTGATATTAGGTGGTAGTAGTGAGGTATAATAAAGGAGAATATGAGAGAGAGATTATGGGAGTAAAGACTCTATCAGATGTGCGAGATAAAGGCAAAGAAATATGCGAGAACTCCGGAGCTTGAAATGTATCACCACCTTGTAATGGAGGTCCCATGAGGTAGGGAAAGTGAGATGGGAATCTGGATTAAAAAATACCTTGCCAAAAAAGGGCCTGCATTTAGTTTTAAGCAAGGAAGCAAAAGGCAGTCGAATAAAAGCAAGGGTAATTTAAACTCAGGATAACTAGCTCCCAAATCATTGAGAATTAACTCCAAGCCATAGGCATGCTGTCCTAACACACTGTCTCACAGAGAACTTGGGAGTTCAAAAGATAAAATCCACTGAAAAGGAGCCAGCAGAAATGGCTGTCTTTGCAGCATGTGATATTGGACAGTGCTGTTCACACACATTTCCAGCCCTTCTGCTCACTCCTTAATCAAATCCCACCTCACCTGCAAAGTTGGAAACACTGACCCTGGAAGAGGCTTGACCTCCCAGTGCAGCCTCCAGCCCCTGCTACTCCTGCCCATGCACTGCTACCAATAGACTGAGGGAGAAATGGGCACAGGCATTTGGTGACTGGTGGATGGAAATTATGTTAGGGGAGGGAACTACAGATAACAGTGGCTTTTAAAGGGACCAGTCATAAAGCAATTGCTTACCTAAATCCAGCCTCTTAATGACAAAATGGATTTGTCTCTGCAGACACCCTACTCTAGGAAAAACTTAACAATGAACTCTCTTGTTGTTTCCCCAGCATACTTTCTACCTTTGCTGTATTTATAGAATCATAGAAAATGTGAGGAGGGAAGGAACTGTAGACATAATTGGGCCCAACTCCCTCATTTTGCAAATTAACACAGTCCTTCATGCCCAGGGATCCTCAAGTCACTTGCAAGCTGGTAATGGGTTGGGGACTTTGTCACTCTTCCTGCTCTTTCCTCCAGTCTATTCCAGAGTCAACAAGGGATGCTGTCTCTAAGCAAGTGGCGTATTAAGTGGACTCTGAGCTGAAATCAACAAGAAAACATTGGAATTGAACCATACTTCAGACCAAATGGACTTAACAGACATGTATAGAGCATTCTATCCAACCACAGCAGAATATACATTCTTCTCAAGATTATTCTCCCGGATAGATCACATGATAGGACACAAAACAAGTCTTAGTAAATTTAAGAAGGCTGAAATCATACCAACTATCTTTTCTGACCACAATGGAATGAAACTAGAAATCAACAAGAGTAAAGCTGAAAAATCAATAAATATGTGGAAAAAACACACTTCTGAGCAAACAATGGGTCAAAGAAGAAATTAAAAGAGACATAAAAAATTATCTCAAAACAAATACAAATGGGAACACAGCATATCAAATCCTATGGGATGCTGTAAAATTGTTCTGAGAGGAAAGTCTAGAGTGATAATGCACATACTGAGAAATTAAAAAGATCTCAGATAACAACCTAACTTTATACCTAAAAGAACTAGAAAAAGAAAAACAAATCAAACCCATTTTAGTAGAATGAAAGAAATAATAAAGATCAGAGCAGAAATAAATGAAATCGAGGCCAGATAGGATCAACAAAACTAAGAGCTGGCTTTTCATAAAGATAAATAAAATTGACAAATCTTTAGCTAGACTGAGAAAAATAGAGAGAAGATTCAAGTAAAGAAAATTAGGAATGAAAGAGTAGACACTACAACTGATAATACAGAAATACATTGGCTCATAAGGGACTGCTATGAACAATTATATGCCAACAAATTAAATAACCTAGAAGAAATGGATAGATTCCTAGAAACATACGACCTACCAAGACTGAATCAGAAGAAACAGAAACTCTGAATAGACCAATGGTGAGTAAAGAGATTGAATTAATAATCAAAAACCTCTTAATACAGAAAACCCCAGGACCAGACAACCTTACTTGCAAATTCTACCACATATTTAAAGAAGAATTAAAGACAGTCCTTCTAAACCTCTTCCAGATAATTGAAGAGGAGGGCACACTTCCAAACTCATTGTATGAGGCCAGTATTACCCTGATACCAAAGCCGGATAGGGACACTACAAGAAACTAAAACTATTAACCAATATCCTTGATGAATATAGATGCAAAAATTCTCAACAAAATAGTAGCGAACTGAATTCTGGAACACATTAAAAGGATTATACACCATGATTAAGTGGGATTTATTCCTGAGATGCAAAGATGGTTCAACATACACAAATCAATAAATGTAATACATCACAGCAATAGAATGAAAGATAAAAATCACATGACCATCACAATAGATACAGAAAATCACTTGACAAAATATAACATCCTTTCATGATAAAAATCCTCAACAGATTTGAGTATAGAGGGAACATTCCTCAACATAAGAAAGGCCATATATGACAAATCCATAGTTAACATATACTCAACAGTGAAAAATTGAAAGCTTTTCCTCTAAGATGAGGAACAAGACGAGGATGCCCACTCTTATCACTCTTATTCAACATGGTACTGAAAGTCCTAGCTAGAGCACTTAGGCAAGACAAAGAAATAAAAGGTAACAATATAGGAAAGGAAGAAGTAAAATTGTCATTATTGAAGATGATATGATGTTGTACACAGAAAACCCCAAAACTCAACCAAATAACTGTTGGAACAAATCAATGATTTCAGTAAAGTTGCAGGATATAAAGTCAACATACAGAAATCAGTTGCATTTTTATACACTAATAATGAAACATCTGAAAAGGAAATAACTATCCCATTCATAATAACATCAACAACAATAAAATATCTAGGAATAAATTTAACCAAGAAAGTGAAAGATCTGTACAAAGAAACAAGACTTTGTTAAAAGAAATAAAAAAAGACACAAACAAATGGAAATAAACTGAGGAATAAAAACCACATGATCATCTCAATAGATGCAGAGAAGGCATTTGACAAGATCCAACAGCCATTTATGATAAAAACTCTGAACAAAATGGGCATAGAAGGAAACTACCTGAACATAATAAAGGCCATATACGACAAACCCATAGCCAACATCATACTCAATGGGCAAAAACTGAACCCCATCCCCCTGAAAACAGGAACAAGACAAGGATGCCATCTATCACCACTCTTATTTAACATAGTACTGGAGGTCCTGGCCAGAGCAATCAGGCAAGAAAAAGGAATAAAAGGAATCCAAATAGGGAAGGAAGAAGTGAAACTCTCGCTGTTTGTAGACGACATGATCTTATATATAGAAAACCCCAAAGAATCCATTGGAAAACTGTTAGAAGTAATCAACAACTACAGCAAAGTTGCAGGGTATAAAATCAATTTGCATAAATCAGTAGCATTTCTATACTCCAGTAATGAACCAACAGAAAAAGAACTCAAGAATACAATACCATTCACAATCGCAACAAAAAGAATAAAATACCGTGGGGTAAATTTAACTAAGGAAGTGAAGGACTTATATAATGAAAATTACAAGGCCTTTCTGAGAGAATTGGATGACGACATAAGGAGATGGAAAGACATTCCATGTACATGGATTGGAAGAATAAACATAGTTAAAATGTCTATTCTACCTAAAGCAATCTACAGATTCAACGCCATCCCAATCAGAATCCCAAAGACATTCTTTACAGAAATAGAACAAAGAATCCTAAAGTTCATATGGGGCAAAAAAAGACCCCGAATTGCTAAAGCAATCCTGAGAAAAAAGAACAAAGCTGGAGGCATCACAATCCCTGACTTCAAAACATACTACAAAGCTACAGTAATCAAAACAGCATGGTACTGGTACAAAAACAGGTGCACAGATCAATGGAACAGAATTGAAAGCCCAGAAATAAAACCACACATCTATGGACAGCTTATCTTTGACAAAGGAGCTGAGGGCATACAATGGAGAAAAGAAAGTCTTTTCAACAAATGGTGCTGGGAAAACTGGAAAGCCACATGTAAAAGAATGAAAATTGACCATTCTTTTTCACCATTCACCAAAATAAACTCAAAATGGATTAAAGACCTAAAGGTGAGACCTGAAACCATAAGGCTTCTGGAAGAAAACGTAGGCAGTACAATCTTTGACATCAGTATTAAAAGGATCTTTTCAGACACCATGCCTTCTCAGAGAAGGGAAACAATAGAAAGAATAAACAAATGGGACTTCATCAGATTAAAGAGCTTCTTCAAGGCAAATGAAAACAGGATTGAAACAAAAAAACAACCCACTAACTGGGAAAAAATATTTGCAAGTCATATATCTGACAAAGGCTTAATATCCTTAATATATAAAGAACTCTCGCAACTCAATCACAAAACATCAAACAACCCAATCAAAAAATGGGCTGGAGACATGAACAGACATTTCTCCAAAGAAGATATACTGATGGCCAATAGGCACATGAAAAGATGCTCATCATCGCTGATCATCAGGGAAATGCAAATCAAAACTACACTAAGATATCACCTTACACCTGTTAGAATGACAAAAATATCTAAAACTAATAGCAACAAATGTTGGAGAGGTTGCGGAGAAAAAGGAACTCTCATATACTGCTGGTGGGAATGCAAACTGGTGCAGCCACTATGGAAAACAGTATGGAGATTCCTCAAAAAACTAAAAATAGAACTACCATACGATCCAGCCATCCCACTACTGGGTATTTATCCAAATAGCCTGAAGTCAGCAATCCCAAAAGTCCTGTGCACCCCAATGTTTATTGCAGCACTGTTTACAATAGCCAAGACATGGAAGCAACCTAAGTGCCCATCAACAGACGAATGGATAAAGAAGATGTGGTACATATATACAATGGAATACTACTCAGCTGCAAAACAGAACAAAATCATTCCATTTGCAATAACATGGATGGACCTTGAGAGAATTATGTTAAGTGAAATAAGCCAGCAAGAGAAAGATAATCTGTGTATGACTCCACTCATATGAGGAATTTAAAACTATGGACCAAGAACAGTTTAGTGGATACCAGGGGAAAGGTGGGTTGGGGGGTGGGCACAAAGGGTGAAGTGGTGCACCTACAACATGACTGACAAACATTAATGTACAATTGAAATTTCACAAGATTGTAACCTATCAATAACTCAATAAAAAAAAAAAGACACAAACAAATGGAAAGACATCCCATGTTCATGGATCAGAAGAATTAATGTTATTAAAATGCTCATACTACCCTAAGCCCTGTGTAGATTCCATCCAATCCCTATTAGAATTACAATAGCATTCTCCACAGAAATAAAACAAATAACCCTAAAATTTGTATGAAATCACAAAAGATTCCAGATAGCCAAAGCAATCCTGAAAAAGAAGGATAAATCCAGGGGCATCACACTTCCTGATTTCAAACAATATTGCAAAGCTATAGTAACAAAAAACAGTATGGTGCTTCCGTAAAAATAGACACATAGACCAACGGAACAGAATAAAGAGCCCAGAATTAAACCCCCACATATACAATTGCCTAATATTTGACAAAAGAGTCAAGAACAAAATGGGGAAAGAATAGTCCCTTCAAAAAAGTGTTTTGGGAAAACTGGATAAACACATGCAGAACAACAAAATTGGACCCCTATCTTACACTACTCACAAAAATTAACTTGAAATGGATCAAAGAATTAAGACCTGGTTCCCTAAAACTCCTAGAGGAAAACATAGGGAAGAATTTCCTTGACATTTATCTTTACAATGACTTTTTGGTTATGATACCAAAAGCACAAACAACAAAAGCAAAATTCAACAAATGAGACTATGTCAAGCTTAAAACTTCTGGCATAGCAAAAGAAATGATAAACAAAATGAAAGAGCAACCTACAGAATGGGGTAAAAGTTTTACAAACTATATATCAAATAAGGAGTTAATATCCAAAATATATAAAGAACTCATACAATTCAATAACAAAAAAACAAACAGTCCAATTTAAAAATGGGCAGAGCAACTAAATAAACATTTTTCCAAAGAAGACGTCCAAATGGCCAACAGGTATGTGAAAAGATGCTCAACATCACTAATAATCAGGGAAATGCAAGTCAAAACCACAACAAGATATTACCTCGTGCCTGTTAGAATGGCTATCATCAAGAACACAAGAGATAACAAGTGTTGGCAAGGACATGGAGAAAAGGGAACACTTGTACACTGTTGGTGGGAATGTAAATTGATTCAGCCAATAGGAAAAACAATATGGAGGTTCCTCAAAAAAATTAAAAATCGACCTACCATACGATCCAGGAATTCCACTTCTGGGTATTTATTCAAAGGAAATGAAGAAAGGGTATGGAAGAGGTATCTGTACTCCCTTGTTCATTGCAGCATTCTTTACAGTAGCCAAGATATGGAAGCAACCTAAGGGCCCATTAATGGATAAATGGATAAAGAAGATGTGATATATATATATACACACACACAATGGAATATTATTCAGCCAAGAGAAAGAAGGAAGTCCTGCCATTTGCAACAACATGGATGGACCTTGAGGGCATTATGCTAAGTGAGATAAGGCAGACAGAGAAATAACTCTGAATAATAACTCTCAAATGTGGACTCTAAAAATGCCAAACTCATACAAACGAGTATGAGTTTGTAAAAAGAGTAAAATGGTGGTTACTGGGGGATGGTGGTTGTGAGGACAGGAGAGAAGTTTAAGCATACAAACTTGCAACAAGTGGTAAATAAGTCCTAGAGATCTTATGCACAGTCTAGTGAATATAGACAACAATATTGTATCATAATCATCAAACTTGCCAAGACATCAGAACTTAATTATTCTAGCTACTATAGTAAAATATAGTTATGTGAATTGATAGAGGTGCTAATTATTGCTACAATGGCAATCATAGTACAATATATAAACATAATCAAAGTAACGTTATACACTTTAAATTTACTCAACGTTGTATGTCAAAAATATTTCCATTAGAAAATTAAAGTAAGTAAGCAGATAAGTAAACTGACTCTGGGTTTACACATAAACCAATTCTTACCAAAGTGTTAAATGGTTATTTAGTAGGAGGGCCAGGAAGATTTTGATAGGAAAGGAACGAGTTTGGGCAACCAACTAAGAAATCATGGAGTCAATTGTGTCCTCAACATTTTATTTAAATATTATAATTACCATATCATTAAGTATTATAATTATAATACTGTGAGCAAACACGAAGTGTATCCTGTAAGGGAATGAGTGAGGGAAGTCATATTGGTATGTGCTTAAAGGGTGTGACCTGAAAGACTTCAGATATGAGATTACCTTAGCTGAGAAAGAAGAGGGAACTTTGAATGACTCACTGGTCAAGTTGATCAATAACTGAGGACTTTGAGCTCTCCCCTATGTCACAGTCTCACTAGATCTGGAGCATGAAGTAGAAGAGCTCGTGATTCTGAGGAAACAATGCCAACAGGGACAATGGATGTCTTTCTCAGTAGTAGCCATGAGGGCAGGTGGCCAATGATCAGAGGACTCTCCCCTATCTTGCACATACACATTGACCCTGTGTGAAACTCTAAAGCTGCAGCACAAAACAGCAGGGAAGCTAAGTGCCAAGAATTGCTGTGCTTGGATTTCCCACTGGCCAGGCTACATGTGAGTGTAAATGAAGAACTTTCCACTTGAAGCATCAATTGCCTAAAAGTTATTAAAACGAATGCTGTGTTTTCTGAGAGCTCATTCTAACCAGCCAACATTGATAAGCAACTGTGAACTCAAACTAAAGCTGAAGAAGAACTAAGACTTGTGGTCTGTCAGCTACACCAGAGCCTCACTGGACCTGATTAAAGATTCTTTCCTGACCAATGAATAGTGGGACTTGTTTTAACCAACAAGGTAAAAAACTGATGTAACTATTTGGTCCTATCCCAAGGAATATCTATATATCCCATCCAAAGTGTTAATATCTGATTTGTAAGCCACTGCCAAACTCCCCTTCCCAGCCATAAAAACTCCTGACTTCTTTTATGGCTCTGCCAGGGAGCCACTTGGTGAGTTATTCACCCACGTGAGTTCCTTTGCCTGGCAAATAAATAAGCTCAATACTTTCCTGCTGTATCAGACTTTGGACTTCAGTTTTCCTTTATAGAAAATAAAGAGATGCTATATTCTTGCACACCGGAGTCTGGGGACTGAAATTCATCTGAGTCATTGCAGAGCCCACCATACCATGAGGTACCCATGGCTACAGTGACCAAACGCCTTCCGAAAACTTGATTGCCAAGATACATGAAGCCTCGGTAGATGAAAGGAATTGCTTGCATTCCTAAAGCAAACTCTTATTTTTTTTTTTCACCCTCCCCACCAGCTCCCAGAATGCTGAGATTTCAGTACTGTCTCGGGGCAGCTTTATCCTTTGCTCTGAAAAATCCCCCTACATGGACCTTTTTGTTTTGCAAATGTGAGGTAAAGCTGTCTTCCAGAAAGGAGGTGTTTGTGGAATAGCAGTTCCCTAAGCAGAACAGCTTTGCAATGACAATGTAAAATGGGAGCCCTGCAAAGGAACACTGAGTCTCTCCTGGGGGAGGAGCTGGTGGGTTATTCTCATAGAAAATTTGGATATCAACAGTAGCTTCAGGGCCCCAGTGACCACGCAAGTTCCCAAATTATGGATACGCCGTGCTCCCTGTTTTCAAGACCATTTCCCTGACAATCCGGAGTAGTGTCTATTTTAAATGGTAGCTTCCCATTGTATTTTCTAAGTGGTTGTATTAGTTTGCTAGGGAAAAATATCACAGACTGGGTGGCTTAAACAACAGAAATTTATTTTTTCACAGTTCTGGAGACTAAAAGTCCAAGATCAGGATGTCTGTCAGCAGGTTTTGCTTCTCAGGAGGACATTCTTCTTGGCATGCAGATCTGTGTCTTCACATGGTCTGTGTGTCTGTGTCCTAATCTCATCTTCTTATAAGGACACCAGTCATATTGGATCAGGGAGCACCCATGTGACCTCATTTTACCTTATTTACCCCTTTAAAGGCCCCATCGCCAAATATATATAGTCACATTCTGAGGTGCTTTTGGTCAGGACTTCAACACATGAATTTTGAGGGGACACAATTTAGCCCATAACACTCTGCCCTCTGCTCCCCGCAATCCATGTCCTTCTTGTATGCAAAATATAGTCACCCCATCCCAATAGCCCCCCAAATTTTAACTCATTCTAGCATCAATTCTAAATCCAAAGTCTACTCTAAATATCATCTAAGTCATGTATGAGTGAGACTTGAAGTATGATTCATCCTGAGTCAAAATTCCTTTCCAACTGTACTTGTGAAATCAGACAAGTTATCTGCTTCCAAAATTCTGTGGTGGGACAGGCATAGGATAGACAATCACATTCCAAAAGGGAGAAATGAGAAAGAAGAAAAGGGTCCCAGACATGTCCAAAACCTAGCAAGGCAAATTTCATTAGATTTTAAGACTGCAGAGTAATCCTTTTTGGCTCCATTCTCTGTCCTTTAGGCCTACTAACAGAATCCCAGGCGTCTGACAGTCCTCTTTCATTTTGTGCCATCTCTGTCCCTTCCAGTCTAAGCAGGCAGCACTTCTGCTGAGAGGTTGATTAGATCTATGAGTCACACTGTAACCTCTTTATGGAGTGATTGTCTAGCCACACCTTTGGTGTTCTCTCCAGAACATACTTTCTTCTTTTTTGCAATATGGATAGGCTGAGAATTTTCCAGATCTTCAAGTTCTGGTTTGTTTTAACTTAACAATTTCTTCTTGAATTTATCTCTCTCCTCTCACATTTTACTATCAGCAATAAGAAGAAAACAGGCCACATCTTCAATATTTTGCTTAGAAATCTTCTCAACCTCATATCCAAATTCATCACTCGTGTTTCCTGCTTTCCATACAACACTATAACACAATTCAGGCAAGTTCTTTGCCACTTTATAACTAGGATTGCCTTCCCCAGTGACTGAGGCCTCACCAGAAGCACTTTTAATGTCCATATTTCTCCCAAGAGTCTCTCCAAAGCAATTTAGGCTTTTTCTAACATGCACTTCAAAACTCTTCCAGCCTCTGCTCGTTACCCAGTTCCAAAGCCAGTTTCACATTTTTTAGGTATTAGAGGTTAGCACTTCAACATATGAATTTGAAGGGAACACAGTTCAGTCCATAAGACCAGTTATTGCTGAATTATAAGAAAATGTTTGAAGTTTTGAGATTTAATTTGGATTTGATTCTTTTACGAAACTCACTTATTATTTCTAAAGACTTTTCAGTAAATTATAGGTGTTCTATGTATGTACTCATACCTACAACATGTAGTAATATTTTTCTTCCTCTATTCAAGTATTAATAATATGTGTTAGGCACCACACACATCTATTAACACATTTAACCCTCACAAAAACCCTATGAAGATTCCAGGAAGGAATAGGACCTCTCACCTGAGAAAAGTTTTTTTTTTAACTATGAAGTAAGTACTATTAGTATCTTCACATGTTAGAGGTTAGGAAACTAAGCTATCAAAAAATTAAGTACCTTGCCTGAGGTCTCAGCAACTAAGGTCAGAAGTGGGATTCTAATAGAGTCACTCTGCTGAATACACAATGTGCTCTTTCCTACCTCTTATTTTCATTTCTTTTTTTTTATGTTGGCTCTCATGCAGATTCTTTTACAGTTGAAATGATGAAAATAGTATTGAGTTTGTGAGGAATTATAAGAAGGATGGAAGAGATTTAGGGGATATTTTTCTTTACCACCTGTCAGTTATGAAATTGTAATGCCTTCCACTGCTGGTTCAGGAATCTCATAGAAATATTGCCGGTAAATAATATATGTCAATATTATAAAAATAAGAAGTAATTTCATAAAACATATATTCGTTAATGCAAATAAGCATATATGTTACTGGTATGAAGTATTTAATTTAAACAGAGGGACTGAGGCAGAAAACATTCTAAAGTTGGAGCATAAACTGAGAGCTGAGATAACAGTACAGACCTGTGACAACCCTTCATCATGGTAGGATGTTCAGAAGACAGAGAAAGTCAGTGGAGTCTCCACAGGGCAGATGGAAAGTGTAGGACCCTCCACCCTGAGTGGAGAGACAAATCTGTGATACCAATAGCCCAGGCCTCTAGTTATCGTTACTCCTCAAGACAAATACCTTCTCCCCCAAAAATGTTTAAAAAAGTCATTTCAAGATGGAGCCTCTCCGTGGACAACTTGCTCCTTTGAGCTCCATAGAATTTCCCACTGCTTTCCTCCCACCTTTCAATGGTGAACTCTGCGGGAATGACCCTACTAAAGTGAAGACAACTGCTCCTGCAAGGTACCAAGAATAGAGCCCCAAACTCTTTATCCTCTTCCTTCTCTCCTCTCCTGGTCAGAATGGTGAAATGAGAAGAACAATGAAGATGCTTACGGTCTACAAGCAAAATGCCATGTGAAGCCGTGATTACAAGGACAGACTCTGGCACCACACTGTCTGAATTCAAATCTTGGTGCTCTACTCCATGTTGTGTGAGCTTGGACAAGTCACTTTTATGCCTCAGTTTTGCCATCTGTAAAATGGGAACGATAATGGTATGTCCGTCTCAAAGGGTTTTGTTGCTGTTGTTGTTTGGTGGGGGGGGGGGGGGGGGGGGGGGTTGTTGATGTTGTGTTGATGTGTGTTGTAGTAGAGTGGCATTTCCAGCAGTCATCTGTCCTAGTATCAATTCCATTAGGATACTAACGTGGTTCTCATTTAAACAAGTTCCTCTTTGAGTCTTCTTTAAAAGGTCGCTTGAAGGAGTCCTAGCTCTGTCAATCCACTTGATAATCATTAAATGTTTCTCCATCTACATGGCCCCAAGGATAAGACACTGTCAATAACATCATACTGGGTGACATCTATGTTGATTAAGATGCCCTAAAATCTGAATGAACCCAAAATATGGCCACTAAATTACGGAGTTTTAAAATGTCTAGATCCTAATTAATTGTGAACACTAAGTCAAACAAGGTTATATTCCTCAAGGGAATTAGATGAATCTTGGGCAAGTTTATTAGAAAAGGTTCCTGTGCCCCCAGCATGATCTGAAGTGGCCTATAATCTGAAGTGGCCAATATTGCTGGTTTCCAAGGCAGGAAAACCAAGAGGCTTTGTGGAAGCCCTCAGGTCTGGAGAGATCCTGCTGCCTAAATTCTTGTTCACAGAGCAGTGGGGAGAGCCTTACCATGAATTTGTTATTGGGTTTAGGTATATGGTCTCAGTCAGAATCTTAAGAGGTTGTATCTAAAGCCACACTAAAAATGCAACTGACTTAAAAAGGTTGCTCTTCTTTAGGAGGGAAAGAAGAACAAAACTGGCCAACTTCCCTAGGTAAGTTGTAAATCTGGCAAAGCCAGCCTCCTGCAGACATACCCCTTGTATCCTTTCCCGGCTTTATCTTCAGGGGACACATGTTCTTGAGCAGCCCCAGTGACTCAATCAGGGAGAAAATTTTAATTTGTACTAAGGTTTTAGGTACTTAATGGTGGGCCCAGGAGAATTTGCATACTCTTGGGATAGGGACATGTTTTCCAGAAGATAATAAAATGTTGATGATAGTATTTCCAGCCCTATGCTAGGCCCCAGGGGACCTATTTTGAGTAGGCTATCTTTACCCATCAAATCATACCCCCTTGTGCCTCCTGAATTGGATAAAAAAGTTTTTAAACCAAGGATATCTACGTGTTCAAGAGCTTTTTGTGACATTTATTTGGCTTTCTGTATTTGAAATAACAGAACTCTCCCAAGCTTGTTTGCACCTTGAGAAAATATGAATGTCATAGAAGAAATCAGAATCTATATTTTTTTCACGAAAGAGATTTATGTGATAATATAAGTAGAGTTAAGATCAAATTTAGCAAATTAATCCTCTAAGCCCTTTCCTTTTCTAACCTAACCTTGTTTTCTTTCTTACATTTCTCTCCCATCAGAGTCAAGATTCTCAGAATTGCTCCTGAGAGTGTTTCAGGGAAGCCACTCAGTTCCTGCCTCATCTGGCTTGGAGATGACGTCCCTAAGGAAGTAACTAAGGTCAAATGAGGTTGTAAGGGTAGAACCCTGATCTAATAGAATTTGTGTCCTTGTAAGAACCAAGAGACACCAGAGAGCTCCTTTTCTCTCTGCATGTGCCTGCACCAAGGAAAGGGCATGTGAAGACATGGTGAGAAGAGTGTCGTCTGCAAGCCAGAGCCAGGAAGAGAGCTCTCACCAGAAACCAACCCTGCCAGACAGACCTCAATCTGGAGTTTCCAGCCCCCAAAACTGTGATAAAACAATTTCTGTTCACAATTCTAGTTCCAAGTGTTAACCTACAAAAACGGAAACTAGTTTAAGAGGCAAAGCACTTATTTGGGATCAAAGAATTGTAATTTAGGGAGCACAGATTCAAATATGAACCCAATAGTGCCCCAATTACAGGAGAGGGACTTAGGGGTTTTATGGGGAAAAGGAGGAAGACGAGGTAAGATGGTTTTCAGAAGAGATCATTGGTGCTAACAAGCTAAATTACTCTTTGCTCTCCATGATCGTTTACTGATTCTATCTTCATATAGAATGTCCATAACCATCAGTTCTTGTGATCAAGATGTCTGTTTTCCTGTTAATTCTTCAAAGAATTAGTTGTAAAACAATGGTTGTTTTAGCCCAATGCAAAGGTTTGGCCCAGTTCAAGTTTCAAGACCGCAAAGCAGTTTCTCTGGAAAGGCAGCTCCAATTCCATTTTAAAATGGCTCCACTACATTCAATTTTGATGCAACTAATGTTCTGACACCAATTCTGATGTGTGGGTTTTCTTTCCACACAAAGCAATTCTCTGACACCAGCTGGGTGTGCTACAATTCAACTCATTTTTGATGCTGTCTACCTAGAGGTGGAATCAGATTCTATAGGTTAAGCACTCAATCCTACAAGACTGCCCCCCACTTCAGATGCCAATCTCAAATCCAGGTTGTCGCCTGAGCTTCTGACTGACTGACTATCAGTTGGAGACTCCCTCCTTGCGTTCAGTTAATTTGCTAGAGCAGCTCAGAGAACTCAGAGAAACATATTACTTACTAGATTGCCAGTTTATTGTAAAACAATATAACTCAGGAACTGCCAGGTGGAGCTGCATAGGGCAAAATATGGGGAAAGGGCAAGGAGCTTCCATGGCCCTCTCTTAGCATATTACTCTCGCCAAATCTCCACGTGTTCATCAACCTGGAAGCTCTCTGAACCCTGTCTTTTTGAGTTTTTATGGAGGCTTCATTACATAGCCTTGATTGATTAAAATCGTCGGCTATTGGCAATTGATTCAAACCCTAGCCCCTCTCCCCTCCCTGGAGAGGAGTTGAAAGTTCCAGCCCCGTAATTACATGGTTGGCTTCCTGAGCAGTGAGCCCTCACTTTTAGGTATTTTCCAAAAGTCACCTCATTGACATAACGAAAGACGTCTTTACTACAGTCATGGGTCACGTAACAATGTTCTGGTCAACGACAGGATGGCATATACAAAGGTGGTCCCATAAGATTATAATGGAACTGAAAAATTCCTATCACCTAGTGATGTTGTCACTGTCACAGCATCGTAGCACAATGCATTACTCAGGTTGTTTGCGGTGGTGGTCGTGTAAACAAACCGTCAGGTCCCTCAGGAGGTGTTCTAGAAGAGGCGTTGTCATCACAGATCACAGGAGATGGCAGCTCCATGCGTGTTATTGCCTCTGAAGACCTTCCATGGGACAAGATGTGGAGGTGGAAGACAGTGATATTGATGATCCTAACTCTGTATAGACTTATGCTAATGTGTGTGTTTGTGTCTTAATTTTTAACAAAAAGTTTAAAAAATAGAAAAGTTTTAATGGAAAAATCTTATAGAATAAGGATATAAAAAAGAAAACTTTTTGTACAACTACACAATATGTTTGTGTTTTAAGCTAAGTGTTATTACAGAAGAGTCAAGAAGTTAAAAAGTTCGAAGTTTACAAAGTGTAAAAGTTACAGTAAGCTAAGGTTAATTTATTATTGAAAGAAAAATATTTTTTTATAAATTTAGTGTAGCCTAAGTGTACAATGTTTATAGAGTCTCTAGTAGTGAAGAGTGTTGTCCTAGGGCTTCACATTCACTCCCCACTCACTCACTGACTCACCCAGAGCGGCTTCCAGGCCTGCAAGCTCCATTCATGGTGAGTGCCCTATACAAGTGTACCATTTTGTATCTTTTATACCACATTTTTACTGTACCATTTCTATGTTTAAATATACAAATACCATTGTGTTACAATTGCCTACAGTACTCAGTAAAGTAACATGCTGCACAGGTTTGTGGCCTAGGAGCCATAGAGCCCAGGTGTGTAGTAGGTTACATCATCTAGGCTTGTGTAAGTACACTCTGTGACGTTTGCACAAAGACAAAATTGCCTAACAATGCATTCTCAGAAAGTATTCCCATCGCTAAGTGACACATAACTGTACTCTCATGACAGGAAATTCCAAGGGTTTTGGGAGCTCTGTGCCAGGAATGGGGATGAAAACCAAATATATATTTCTTATTACAAATCACAATATCAGAGCACTGTTTAAGCCAGCCAGCCTGTGGTATTTTGTTATGGCAACCCAAGCAGTACCCAGCAGTAGGTATAATTAGTTCGCCCTTTTTACAGATAGGGAAACTGAGCACAAGCATGGCATAGTTATTAAGCGGCAGGGCAGGGATTTGAAACCCAGGTGGTCCAGTTCCAGTGGCACAATCCCAAACTCTGCAGTATACCACTATTCACGCTTCAGTGAAAAATGCCACCCAAATAAGCCAGGAAATGCCCACCGGTCCACTCACAGCAAACTAAGGTTATATAACGGGAGCTCATGACATCTACCACACACAAGGCAGCATTGTCTATAAATATGACACAGGGTGCACCAGCTAGCAGTGAGTCACGTCACCGTGGGATGGTTAATGTCCCAAAACAGCACAGCCCTTGACAAGACTTGCAGTGGTTCCCTTGTCATCCACAGCCATCCTGGAAAGTTCTCTTGTCATCCACAGCCATCCTGGTCCTTTCTCCTTTACTTTCTCTGTGAGGTGCCCTTTAAAGCCTCCCTGTGGCACCAATGCCTGTTGTTCAATCTTCCCATCACCGTAGCCAGTCCAGTTCTCTTTGGCCCTTACTTCGCAAAGAGATGGATGACAGCTCACAGTGGCATTTACCTTTAAGGTTGTGGTCCTCAACACTGGTTGATCTTGTCCCCAGTGGGACATTTGGCAATATCAGGAGACATTTTTGGTTATCACAATTGGTGTGCTACTGGCATTCAGAGGGTAGACGCCAGGGATGCTGCTAAACATCCTGCAAGGCACAGGTCAGACCTCCCACCAAGAATTATTCAGCCCAAAATGTCAATGTGCCAAGGTTGAGAAACTCCGCTAAAAAAGGAGTCAGGTGTTAAGTAAAATGGTAGAATTTCAGGCATCAAATAATGAGGAGGGGATAAGGGGAGAGTCTTTTAAAGTCTTTGTCTTTCTACTTCTCCTCAATGTGGCTTTGCAGAAGACCAGAGCCATGTACCAGGCTCTGTACTTGGCTAAGAGATAAGACAGAAATGCTGTCGTGATACTTGTCTTGATGTTTATTCTCCTAAGCAGAATTTTGGAGAGGACCTACCTAACTTTTTATAGAATCCAAATTCTTGGCATTGGTTTGGTTTTCCTTGTACATGCATAAAGGAAGGATGTTTATGATTTCTAAAAAATCACTGAACCATGTAATTACTACTTTTAATGTCATTGTGTAAAAATATTATCTAACTTTGTATGGTTATTTGGTACAAAGTTAAGTGTGTAGAGTCCTAGTAATTATCCAGGTGTTATTATTATTTTTAAAATCACTGTGGACCAAGGACAATAATCTTGTTCATTTTAATGTCAACAGTGAAACCGGTAGACCGTATGATCTTAATTTTATGCTGTACAGATAAAGCCTACACAAGTACTTCCCCCAGACTACCATTCCTGGAAATAACTCCGTCCCCTATAACAGACCTTGTATTCAACCATCTCACTCTTTCCTAGAACTTAAACAACTGTTTTGAGGCAGATAAGCCTCAACTCTATATCTCAAGCTTCAAACATACCCCTAATTTTTGATACCTCATTTATAACTGTCTCCGAGACATCCATATCTGAGTATCTTGCCAAACATCTAAAACTCATTGTCTAAAAGCCAGCTTTTCATCAGCCTGCCCCTCAGGTAACAACTCTTCCTAATTTGACATTTCTTTCCAGTCGCTCATGGTCAGAAATCTTATAGGTGTCTTTAAACACTACCTTTTTCCCCTATTACCTTCTTATCAAATCCATCCCTACAATTCAACCACCTCCATGCTTCCAGCGTTGCCTCCCTCCTTCAGATTCCCACTGCCACTGCCCTAGTTAAGGCCCTGTTTTTAACTCCTTGGGACTGTGGCAGGAGAGTCCTCACTGACCTCTTGCTCCAGTTTCTTCCTGCTGCCAGATGCCTCTTCCCAGATCTGATCATGTCACCCCTGCCCCAAAGCCTTCAGTGATGCCTATTACTAAATGTTTCACCCTGCTTCCTAGGGATGTGTAAAACGAGAGAAGCAAATGTCCTTTGAAAATTAAAAACTGCTATTTAAATGTAATTTATTGACAAAATTGTTTATTTTTGATAACAATCCAGATAACTGTTTGGAGAAGCAGGCCTTGGTGAATCGATTCCTTAAGGGGCTTTGCAAAGCCTGAGGCCACTGTGGAAGCCCTGGGCGCTGGGGATGGAGAACCAGCCTGCAACCATGGGTTAGGAGAAAAAGTTCAGAAAAGGAGTAGGAGGGTGACAAAGGCACAACTGATAATCAAGATGAGGGTGCAGATGGTCACAAATAAAATCTTGGCATTGGGTTCTGGTTTTATTTATTTTGTTTTGTTTTGTTTTGTTTTGAAAACCGTTTTTGTGGAAGAGTTGTGTTGGAAAGCAATTTTGTAGCATGAGTTCCTGTGAGGACAGCATTCACAGGGCCATTCCAGTCCTCAGTTAGCAAGCATAGTTTGGAGAATGCTAAAGTTTAAGGGTTGCTATTCCAGACCAGATTGCCTAAATGGGCTCTTAAACTGGGAATTTAGAAATGAAGCAAAAATTTGAGAATAGTAGAATCATATTATTTGTAAATTATGTATAGCTTTACTAGACAATTATAGTTGATATTTCAATCTATTACAGTGAGCATGTATAGTCCTCCCTCAGGAGGAAATTGGAATAATAATGAAATAAACAAGTGTGCTAGTTATTCTCCATTTGCTGACCCCTTCCCATCCAGCTGGAGAGCTGAAAGCATTAAGAAAGAAGAGATGAGATAGCCCAGCAATTAGCCCAGCCAGCCACAAGAAACAGACATCACCGCTAGGACTGAGGGAACCTAAGACCAGGAGCAGAAGCTTGGAGGAAATGTCTCCAGAAAAAGGAGTAAAGAAGATAGACGTAGAAGGAAGAGAGCAAGAAAAACTGTAGTTTCTCCCCATCTCCTGTCTACTAATCTCCTACCAGTATCTCCTACTGGTGAAACTAAGTAGGAAACCACTGGCAAAGAGCCTGAGAACTACATTTCGTAAATTCCCACCCCAGATTACCAAAAGAGCATAAAAGGATGGTTGGAGGACTGAAAGAACAGGGGAATACCAAGCACCCTTTGCCAAAGGACCCCAGGAAAGCAGTCACTCCATCTCTGTGGCGTCTCCAGTTCCCCATATTGACAGTTTCTTCCTTTCACAGCTACAAGAGAACAACCAAAGAGGGATCTTGGCTCACTTACAGCAAATATCACTCTCCCAGAAGAAATCCTTGTAGCATTAATAATCCTCTAACCTTCTCCTGCCCATCACATTTGGATTATCTATATATGCTATGTGCAATCAAAAATTGTTATAAATGATAGAGGGCATGAGGGCTAGAGGCACTTTTTATAGCATAAAGCAAATATGTATTTTTTTATTTTTTGTGTTCATCAAATATATAAGCATACAAAGGAGAATGTACAAAAATGGGGTGACTAGAGGAACTGGGGAAAGAAAATTCTGACCTTGAGTGCACCCCACCAGACCCATCCTCCTATATTTTTTTGTCTCGGCAAATGGCACCACCATTGAGCAAGTCAGAAACCTGGGAATTATACTTAACTTCACTCTCATGTCTTTTCAGGCATCAAATCTTGGGAATTCTTCTTCTTGAATATTTCTCAAACATTTTTGTTCACCACATCTACTACACATTAGGCCTTCATCCTCTCTTCCTACAAAATTCAACAGTTCTCTCAAGTGGTGCACAAAGAGGAACCCATACTCTATTGGGAAAAAAGATGCATGATGAATTCCTTTAGAGTGGGAACTGCCTTATTCACTTATGTGTACTGAGTTTCCAGGACTGTGCCTGGCATCTAGGTGCTCAGTAAGGATTTTGTGAGTGGAATGGACCCGTCCTTTCCATTGGTGGCAGCTTAGTCTAATTAATTTAGGTTTAATTACTAGAATAACTGTGTTTTGCCAGCAAATGCCCTATATGGTAGTCTTTTGCCAACTCAATATCCATTCCTCCTATCTCCTTCCTAACAGAAATGGACTGTTTTCTTATCCTTCTCACTCCCACTTCCAAAGGGGAGCTTTTGATTCAACTGGTGGAAGTAAGGCAGTTCTGCCAGCCACTGTTATTGGTCTAGGGGTGGGCACCTGCCTGAGATGAACCAGAGTCTCCCTCAGGCTTGGACCACTTCTCTCTTGCTTCTACTGGATGTGAATAAGAGAGCATGTTGATCCACTTACTTCTGGGAGTCATATTATAACCATGAGGATGCCCAGCATTAGGAAAAATCCTCATGCTGTGGACAGAAGATTGGACAGATAGAGCAATCAATGTTTATCTTTGAGCCAGTGACTCCATCAACACTGAACACTTTGCTATGTCTAGCCTTCCTGTTTTGTAAGATAGCAAATTTTTCCATTGAATGAATTGGAGTTTTCTATTACTTATAACCAAGAGAACCCTAAGTGGTTCATTCAAGTGTCACCCTCTAACATTTCCTAAATGTCTATTTACACCTCTAAAGGTCATTTTCACTACTTTTAACCTGAAAGATCCCTGCTGATTAAAAAGTTTTTTATAGTCAGTGTTTGGAATTCCAGACTATACCGTATAGGGGAGGTGAAAGCGAGGCAGGGGAATGAAGGCTTCTGCCAAAAGTGGGGCAGAGAATGGTCAGTAAGTATTTCTCATATGTAAGGAAACAGGAGCTCAAGCAAATATGAATACGCTAGTTAACATGACACATTGTTGGGAAAGTTCCTTGGGTTGTTTTCAATCCATAGTCTTGCCTGTGTCACTAGGAACTGTAACATTTTCACACAGTTGGCCTAAAGGCAGCACAAATCCTGCAGTCCCAGAGCTGTATGAGGGTAATGTGATGATGGGAAGTCAATATTTGTTTTGCTAAATTAGCACCACCTTATGAGATAGGAAGGTAATTTGTCCATAACTAGAATTCTACCATAAAGTTAGGATTTAATCTCTGAGCCATACTGACCTCTGATTATGGGAAAGGATTTTATGGCATGAAACTGGTTAGAACGTTTTGCCTCCTTTTCATCTAATTTCCACATCCCAGTACTATTTCAACCTAGATTTTTTTTTTCCTGCCTATGACATTCTCTTCTTCCAATACAGGAAAATATTTTTATAGATGCCATTCATCCTGAGAGAATGTTTGATCATGTAAGACCTTTCTATTCCTTGTTTTGAATAAAGGCCAGAGAAGGTGACAGGGCTCTCCAGAGATTTTTAATATAGTAATATTTCTTATATGTACTACATCACCTAAATCATTCAGTAACCAAAATTTCATTCCTTAATCCTCCTTGACATTTTCCCTTCAGAAAACAATCATTCTAGAACTAAAAAAGGAAAAGATAAAGGAAAGAAAGAAAAATTACACTAGAAATAAGTCAATATTGTTTTAATTCCAAAATAACGTCAGAAGTTTCTAAGAGCAAGATGAATGGCAGGATAATAGGCTGTGATTCAAATCAAAGACAACGATGTCCCTACTCACAGCGCATCAGTAGGCACCCTTTAAGAATCATTCCAGCTACCCCGACACTCAACAGTTTCCCCAAGTATTTTATATTTTTTGCCCCTGATATTTGTGGGTAGGTTGAAATGACTTATAGACAACTGTTTTCTTAGCTGACTTAACAATTCAGTTTTTGAAACTCAGTTTTTTTTTATCACCATACAGTTTTCACTAGGAACTAATACCTGATCTTGAGGACACTGAGGTCCTGGGAGGCTAAACCGGCTCTAGACTCCCAGTCAAATCCTGGTTTCTTCTCTCCGGGTCTATTCTTGTTCCACTACATCATTTTAGGGTCAGATCATAGACTACTTTGATTTATGTGACAAACAGTTAATCTTCATTTTATGGTTGGGAGTCAGAGGGTAGGAATTTACTTTTTTGAGGGAGGGCACACCATGATTCAAGATATTATGTTAATGTGGTTATATAGCCCATATGCAAGTTGACACCTAGTGAAAACTGTGTGATATTAAAACATAATAGTAGAATATTAGAGCTGGAAGAAACTTTGGGATCAGCTGATTCAATTTCCTTATTCTAACAATGTAGGAATGGAGACTTATGAGGGGATGTGTCTCCTTCAAGGTCATATGGAAGGTTGCGGACCTCTGGAATTCAGTTCTCTACCCAATCTTGTTCTCTTTCTATCATACCATGCCACCTCTCAGAAGTATGCAGTTACTCGCTAGTGGTATGTCAATATCCCTTTCCTATTTTAAGTACCACCTTCTTCAAGAAGTCTTCTCCGACATCTCCATTTGAAATTAATCTGCCCTCCACTCCACCTGAATGTCCCTAGCAATTCCCCTCATTCATTCCATATTGGACACCAAGTCTTGTTCTAAGTGTTGGGAATAAAATAATGAAAAGATATTTATAGTCCCTACCTCATGGTTATTTAGGCACACAATCTGAGAAGTAACCAATTTAATCACCAGGACCTTCAGTTACCTATAATTGTTGCTCAAATCTGTCCTCTCTTTTCCATACACATAACTTCTGCCTTGGTTCATGTCCATTTTTTTCCACCTAGATTATTTTAACAACCATCCTACCAGTGTCCTTGCCTTTAATTTTGCCTATGTCAGTCTATCCTTCATATCCCTCCAGAGGGATCTTGTTAAAATATTAAAGTGATTCCTCATTTTCTAGGTAGTGGACATCTGTTTGGTTGTCCACTCTTCCTTTTTATACCTTTCATCCACAGGACATGTGGTTCTGGGGCGCTGACTCTAGCCCTAGGATATGCAAGTACCTGATCCAGGCCTGGAGAATCAGAGTTCCCCAACCACCTACCGCTGTGATTGCTGACCCATTGGGAAGTAATCATCATGAGACTTCATTCTTAAATATTTCAGCATGCGTCTCCCAAGAACAAAGACATTCTCCTACTGGCCATATTCAAGAAATTTTACATTAATACAACAATATCATATTCTGTGTTCAATTTTCCCAATAACGTCTATTATCACTGGGTTTTCCATTTATTTCTTTTGTTTATTTTTATTCCAGATCCAATTAGCCATCATATATTATTCTTGGTTGTCAAGTCTTTTTAATCTCTTCAACTCTAGAATAGTAACCCATCTTGTTCTTTTTCTTTGGTCTTTTCATAACACATACTTTTGAGGAATAAAGTCATGTTTTCTTGTAGAATGTCTCACATTCTGGAAGTCTGTTTGCTTTCTCCTGATTAGGTTCACATTAAATGATTTTTGGCAACTACTTTGGTGATGTGTCCTTCTCAATGCCTTATGTTAGCTTGTTTTGTTGCTGATGATGCTGTTTGACTATTTTGTTAAGGTAGTATCCACCAGGTCTCGCCATTATAACGGTTTATTTTCCCTTTGTAATCAACTAATATCTATTGTTTCACACTTTGAAAAATGTGTGAATACCCCATGGCCCATCAATTTTTTACCCAAAGTTGTTAGCATTTGTTGGTGAGGTTGCTGGAGTCACCTATTACATTAGTGGTTGCAAAATGGTAATTTCATAACTTTGTTATTTCTTTTGCATTTATTAACTGGCATTCTTTTGTCAATAAGGGCTTCTCCATACCCTCACTCTGTCCTTTTAGTATCACTATGAGTTCATGGCTTCTTCCTTTATTCAATATGCTAAAATCCATTACCGTCATTATTGTTTGTGAAGCTCAAATTTTCCCAAATTTGTCCAATGGGAGCTCTTTTAAACCGGAACCTCTGTCCTTTTGACATGTCCCCATTAGTTTCTGAGTGCTTCCTTACTTTTCAGCAGAAACAGAAAGGTGTTCTAGGCTCACTTTGTACTTTCTCTGCCGCAGATCTAGTAATGGGCATTCATCCAAGGATCCCCAGTTTTGTTGCTGCTGCTGCTGCTGTTGTTGGTTACTGGGGAATGATATTTAGAAATCAGGATCTGGTCACTAAGTATGTTCATTGCTATTAGGGTATTATTGCTTTTAGATCCTTATAGTGGACAGAGCAGGAAATATTGCATAAGATATTTTATATATATATATATATATATATATAATATTAACAATATTATATATTCTGCTTCCAAACATGATGGAATGTATTAGGTGGCACTAGATTTACCATAATACTTTAAACAACTAGAAAACTGGATAAAATATGTAAATATATAAAACCACTATTTTCAGATATTGGACAACAAGCAACACAGGACTATGATCCCTAAGAAAAGATGTCTGTTTGTTTACGAGGTAGTTCCCACAGTTTCTTCAGCCCTCTGCCTGAAGGCACATTGGAGACCACTACATAGTTAAGGGGATCCCAAGCAGAGCATTGTGGTCTTGTCAAACTGAGGAGACACATATCAGAGTTCAGAGAGTCTGAGATAGCTAGTGGTTGCAGGGCAGATTTTCAGAGAAGAAGGAACTATACAGGAAAAGAGCTCCCCAGAGATCTGCACTGGTGTCCTGTCAAGTCTTTGCTGAATACCAAGGTATGCATACACAGGGTGAAACTCCACAAGGCAAAGAACAACTGCACCAGGTTCTTGAGTTGCTGAACTCCCAGAGTCACACAAGGCTGGAATCATTTGAGTTCCTGCTAGCCATGGTGGAGAGTCCTTACGATCTCTCAGAGCATTCAGTGGAATACCCAGAAGGCCAGCCTTGGAGTGAGACTGAACCATCACTAGAGTAAAGGCTACTTTAGACATGATCTACCAAAGCATAAAAACAAGCCTCAAAAGGCTCAAATTGGACCTCAAGAAACTTAACTGCCCAGCAGAATAAAGACTAATGCTCTTTAAAGGAAGACAACAGTCAGGTGCTCAACCATGTCAGTTTCACAATGTCAATCAAAAATTACTAGACATGCCAAGAAGCAGGAGAATGACCCCAAAATGATAGAGGTGATGGAACTATCAGACAAGGCTATTAAAATGGCCTGTATAGAGTAGTTAAAGGAAAAGATGAACACAATAAGCAGAGAAACAGAAGATAGAAATGGAACTTCTAGAGATGAAAAATACAATTCCTTCTTGATTTAATTTTATTTTTTGAATAGGTAAAACATTAATGTAATTCAAAAATCAATATTATATAGAAGGATATTTTCTGAGAAATCCATCCTCCTGTGAGTAACCAGTTTTACTAGTTTTTGGATTGTGCTTTTTTATAGTTCTTTTTGCAAACTAAACAAATGTGTTCTTCTTTGTCCTTTTTACTTACATAAAAGCTAGGATAATATAGAAACCACTCTGACCTTGTTTTTTTATCTAACAATATACCATGGCAATTACTCTATATCAGTTTATACAGATCATCTTCATAATCTTTACAGCTTCATATAGTATTTCACTCTGTGGATGTACCATAGTTTATTTAACAGTCTGTATGGATGAGCATTTAAGGTTTTTTCCAATATTTTACTGCATATGTAATGCTGCAATTACTAACCTTGTGCATGTATTTTTCATATTGTTGGAGTTGTATCTTCAAGACAAGTTCATAGCAAATGGGATTGCTGGATCAAAGTGTAAATGCATATATAGTTTGTCAAATATCACCAAATTCCTCTCCATGGGGACGGTACAATTTTGCTCCCAGCAGCACTATGTGAGAGTGTCTGCTTCCCCCACAGCCTTGGCAACAGAGTGTGTGTCAAGCTTTTAAACTCTTGCCAATCTGTACAAATTAAAACTTATGTCTCACTTTAGGTTTAATTTGAACTCAGTTCTTTTCTTAACACCAAGTGCAGAGAAATCTGGAGTCTGATCTGTGAATCCTGGAGACATGTATTGATCTTCCCTGATATACGGTGTCCTGGCTGAAGACTAGCCCTGTCCTAGACAGTGATATTTCACCAGTGCTGTGTGTGTGCTACTCCACAAACGTTTTCAGGCTGTAGTAGTAACCCACAATGAGCACTGAGTGACAACTGTTTTTCAGTTCATGTTCCCTTGCTCAGCCATAGTTCCCCAATGCACAGACACTGTGTTAGAATATGTGGATCCACAGGAGCTTTCAATGTCAGCCATACATATACCGAAACCATTCTTCCTCCAGGAACCCTCAGGCCTTGAGTATATGTCTGGATCACAACCCAGAATCTCCTCCATTTTTTCCTTTGGGGTCTTCAGTGTCCTTCTCTACCAGCAGCCCTCGATAAGATCACTCCATCCAAGGAGACAGGTTTCATTGACTTCAGATCACTTGGGAGAGATCTGGGTTCTATGCCCCCACTATCTTAGAAGATCCCCAGCCACTAGGTGAATTGTGAATTGTCCACCTGAACTCCCTACAAAGAGATTTTATTTGAAGCAGTATTTCTCAAGAAACAATTATACTACACGCCCATTATATCTTTCTCCCAAGGCCTACTTGCCTGACACTTGCATATCTAAGGAGGGCCACACAAATTATTCTTCCCAGAACAAAAAACTGTTTAAGCAGACTTTCTCTTCATTCTTAAATCTGAAGCAGTTTGCAGCTTCTCTCCTTTAAAAAAATTAATCTCTGCCTTATCATATCAGTTTTTCCTACCAGATTACCCTGTTGAATATCCCTGGATATTCCCTGTCCCAAGAAAAGACGATTAGAACTCCAAAAACTTCCCAGCATCCTCAGTGCCTGAAACTGGATCTCTCACATGAATGTCCACCAATTAATAAACAAAAAAAAAAAATCCCCAAATTTTTGAAAGCTGGAGCCACTTTCAATACACTCACCATAGTTTCAAGATACTGCCCCAACTACAGGGCCCTGCCCCGTGGCATAGTGTTTAAGTTAAGTACGCTCTGCCTACGCAGCCCAGGTTTGTGAGTTCGGATCCTGGGTGCAGACTTACACCACTCATCAGCCATGCATGGTGGCGACCCATAAATGAAGTGGAGGAAGGCTGGTGCAGAGGTTAGTTCAGGACTAATCTTCCTCAAGCAAAAAACGAGGGAGGTTGGTGACAATTGTAAACACTTTGAAGATAATAGCTATCCCTTTTGCTTCCTCTGTCTAATCTAGGAGTATTAAATAAAAGGCTAAACACACAGAAGGATTTTACAGATTTGTGACTTATCCTACCTGCTGAACTGAAAATTGATTGAGGGCAAGAATTACATCAGCTTCACGTTTGCATTCATGTCTCACTCCACCCCGTCACATTCTCCCTCTCAATTTTCCTCTCCCAGTCTTCTTCCCTTAACCAGCCATAATTCTGAAAAATCATCAGTCCACTCATTGGTTTCGTCCACAAATATTTTGTGCCTATTCTGTGTACCAAAGACACACATGGAAATTTTCTTCCCATAGAGGGAATGAGATGGGAAGGTGGAAGGGAGGGTCAATAACTCACACTCAGGAAAGAAGCCCAGGGGAAAAGGTGAGCAAAGCAACATTCATAACCACAGAGAGAGAATACACAGGAAGAAATCGAGAAGCAGAATTTAACTGGTTAAATGTGAATCTTGAAAAACCACAAAATGGTAATAATAGACATTTAGAGCTAGCTTCATTTTCACAAACTTGTGTCCACTGGTGTTTACCTTTTTGGATAAAGATTAATTCTAGTGCTGTCAGAGCTCATGGGTTTTCTTTCAGTGAACCATGCTCTTTTCCCAATTAAAGAATTCAGACAGAAGGAAATCACAGAAATAAACCAAGGAGAAACTAGGGTATCGTACATAGATCTGTCACTGACTGCGGCTTTGAGCAATATGTTTAAACACCCCTGCCTCAGTTTCCTATCTCTGTAAAAAGAATGGGGGAAGCTGATGCACCTGTCTATAGGAATATGGTAAAAGTAAGATGAGATCATGGATGTGAAAGTGCTTCTGGGTATCAAGTACCTCTCTTTAAGACCCACTACATTGGGCACAGCGGTAAGCACTTTGCAAGGATAAGCTTGTTCGTTCCTCAGAACCATCCTGGCAGGTAGCATGATACCTACTGCACAGGTGAGGAGACTGAAGTTTAGAGAACCTGGAAGCTTAATCTTAAAGATTTCCTGGTGTGATGCTGTGATTAACAATAAGAAATACACATTTGGTGTTCATCCCTGTTTCTGTCACAGAGGTCCACAGAGGAGGGAGAGGAGCTGGAGGTCGAATCAATTGCAAATGGCCAATGATTTAATCAATCATGCCTATGTAATGAAGGCTCCATACAAACCCAAAAGGACGGGGTTCAGAGAGCTTCCAGGTTGGTGAGCCAGAACGTTTCCACGTGCCACCGTGCCAGGCTCCAAACTCCACGAGTACAGAACTGCCTTTGGTCAGGACCTTGCCTTATTTATCTGTCCATCTGGCTATTGATTCACATCCTTTAATATCTGTCTTAATAAATCAGCAATCTAACAAGTAAACAGGTTTCCTGAGTTCTGTAAGCTGCTCTAGCAAATTAATTGAACCCAAGCAAGGGGTCATGGGAACCTCTGATTTATAGTCAGTTAGTCAGAACCATGGGTAAAAACCTGGGCTTGTAGTTGGCATCTGAAGAAGAGGGCAGTTTTGTGGGACTGAGCCCTTAACCTGTGGGACCAATGCTATCTCCAGGTAGATCATGTCAGAATTGAGTTGAATTGCAGGACACCCAGCTAGTATCAGAGAATTGTTTGGCAGGAAAAACCACACATACAGACATTGGAATTGGGGGCAGAACTGGAATTGGTGAGCAGAATCCTTACCTGCCGGTAAATTGTAGAGCAAGGATTTGACCTGTCTGCAAATCCCATCATCTACCCACTGTCCATGAGACCCCAGCAAGGTAAAAAGCAAGTGCTTTTGCAAAATCAGTTTTCCCTGACAGAAATGAGCTTATAGATAAGTAATGCATCCTTTTTCTTTAAAGGAAGATGGGGGAGGGGGGGTGTCATAGCTGAACATGTGTGATCTGGATTACACGTGATCTGTAGTTCATCAGAATTCTAGGCAAGGCAGTTGAGGCAGGAAAAAAAAGCCACAGAACTCACAGGTAATTGACAGCCCTCAGCTTTCTCCTTGAGATTTCACAGGCCTCATAAATCTTTACTCAAAATGAATTTCTTCTTGTTTCCCTAGTTTAGCCAATTTTTGATACTGCTCATCCATTTTTCTAACAAACTCAAAGCAATGGAAAAGCAAGTAATTTTCAAATTTTATATTTTCACCTTCATATTCCAAAATTGGGCCTGAATGGAAAAGCATTTTGGTCCAATAGGCATCCCTCCCATGAAGGAGCGGGGTTTGAAACTCCTAATTTTCAAGCACTGGCCTGTTATCATCTGCATCCCAGCTTCAGGTGGAGATGGCACTATTACAATGGAAATCATGCCAGTCCGCATGGTAACTTGTTTTGTGAAATTAAATAGATTTCCAGAAACAATCAAGCATTGGGGATATGTAGTTATTGTTTAAATCTGAGCTAAAAAGACACCCACTTTCAAAAAGGAAAGAACTATGAAAAAAACTTGTATGTTAAAAGATGAATATGAATCAGAAGAATGAGATAATCTTACCCTTGAGGGGGAGGAAAGGGCTTTTCCTTTCGGGACTGGAGATGAAACATTTAAAAATAAGAATTCAAAGCTACAATCTTCTTGCAGGGCTTTGTGACTCAGAATTGAATTTATTAGTCTGACAAATTGGTTTTTACAGATGCCTTGATTTGAAAACCAAATACACTGTTTGCCGGATAACCTCACAGAGGCCACACATCTCGCTGAAATGCCAGAGAGCAACACCCACTGTGTTTGTTGATGCAGGCGCCAGAGGACAGAGGGGCAGCCTCGCTGGTGATGCTGGCCATCACAAAACACGACCCTCATGGGTCAGGGCGGGGTACGACTGTCTCTGCTGCTCTGTGATGAGAACTTCCTTACCTCGTTGGCACCTCCCATTGTTTCCTAACCAAAAGCAAGAATAAAATAGGACATGGCAGCAAGACATGACAGTGACTGTGCATGGAGTGTCAGCCAGGACTTGAAGCCAGAACTCTGTCTGGATATATTGGCCATACAATTCTAGAGCTATGCTTTCTCTTAAGCTTCACTTTCTCATGAGGCAGAAGAGAAAAGTGGATAAGTACCCAGGCTCTGAAAATACATCTGGACTCGAATCCTGTCTACCGCATGCTGCCTGTGTGTCCTCTCTGAACTTCGGTTTTCCTATCTATGAAATAAGGATAATAATATTACCTCATTGCATCAGTCAGAGGTCCCAGAGGAACAAAAGCAATAGAATGTGTGTGTGTGTGTGTGTGTGTGTGTGTGGAGAAAGAGAGATGTATTATAAGTAATTAGCTCATGTGATTGTGGAGGCTGGCAAATCCAAAATCTGCAGAGTGAGCTGGCAGGCTGGAGACCCAGGAGAGCTGATGTTCCAGGTCAAGTCTGTAGAACTAGGAGGAGCTGATGTGGCAGATGAAGTTCAAAGGCGATCTGTGGGAAAATTCCCTTTTGCTTTGGGGAGGTTGGTCTTTTTTTTCTATTCAGGCCTATTCTATGAGGCCCACCCACATTGTGGAGAGCAATCTGCTTCACACGAAGACCCCTGATTTAAATGTTAATCTCATCAAAACACTCTCACAGAAACATCCAGAATAAGGTTTGACCAAATATTCTAGCACCCTATGGACCAGCCAAGTTGACATGTAAAATTAATCATCATGCTCATGTAATCCTCCTAACAGCCCTGTGAAGTGAGTATTATTTGTGAAGCATATCTCCCAGGCTCATACAACAAATAATCACTGTTGTTCCTTCATGTGTCAAATAGTGACAAAGTCAGGAGTCACTGTGGCTCCTTCTGCTCTCAAGAGATTTCCAAATTACCCCCTTCTCCTCAGTTTTCCCCTCCATATCTACTCATCCACTTCTTATTGATAAGGAAGCTAAACATACTCAACTAAGTGAATTGATGGTGCATGCTCCTTTTGCTTTCTGACAGTTCCACCAGTTGTCACTTCTGAGGTGCATGAAATTATAAAAGTGGGCACTATATGCCCTGCCCCAAGGATCCTTCTACTTTAACGATTATATTCTCCCATCCATTCCCTTCTTTTAAAGATCCCTCTCTGTTCCTAGAGTGAGAAGGAGAAGAGAGGCAAGGGCAAGGTGAGGTGGAGAGAATGGAGGAAAGAGGGGAAAGAAGTTGAAAACAAAATAAATATGTAACTAAGATAACCATGTCAATAAAACAGGCAGACAAGACCATCAGTTTTCCCTGGCTTAATCCTAAAACCCATAGACCAGGAGTCCGGGGCCCTGGGTAACAATTGCAGCAATCTGTTTTGAACAGCCAGGCAAATTGACTCACTCGTGGTTGTTGGAAGAACAGATAGTTGGACATTAGAGGAAAAGCTAGCAACAGTTGTTACCCAAGAAAAGCAGGTCCACTTCTTCGTGAGTTGAAGTCAGAACCTTCTCCAGAAGTAGTTGTCACACAAGGTAAAATTTATTTGCAGCAAATAGGAGGCCACATGGAATCATTTCCAAAGTCACAGCTCCCCAAACAAAGGAAGCAAGTGTTTTTTATTCCAGGTGAGGAATGACTATTTAAAAGAGAAGATTTATCATCACATGTAGAGGTGGGTATTAGCTTGAGCAGGCACCATCTGAAAACATGCTCCCACATACATCACAGGTTATGCTAATAAGGCTTAGGCTCCTCCTGGGGCAGAGACTTTAGTGCTCAAATGAGGCAAAGGGTGACTTTGGTCATTTCTGGGCCATCTCCATTGGCACTGCTCTTGCAGTGGGACTCTGTCTGGTTCAGGCCTGACAAGGGTGTCTCTCCCTAACATAGCTTTGGAAAACAACATTGAAGAAGTGCTAAGTACTTTTATGACTTCCTTTGAGCTGCTTATGGCATCCACTAGTGACATAATTACATCCTCTGGTCACTGTGGAAACCAGAGCAAACCTCGTCCTTCACACTCACACATTCTCTGCACCTTGGACTCTGCAGCCCTACAAGCTTGCTCCAACCCAGGAAGGGTGGTGTGGCAATTCTTCACAGCCTCAGAAAGGCCTGAGGACTTTGAGGCTGCTCTCCAGGGTTATCAGGGCTGCCATCATGCAATCCTCACATATTCCTTCCCCAGGGTGAGGCCATTTGAGATCAAATTGCCATGTGTGATCACACCTCCATATTCCTTCTCATCTGAGGAAGAATTGCTAGTCTTGGTAAAAGATGTTTGTAATCCAGTTTCAACATATGGCTTTCACTGACTCAATGCTAGAAGAAACCTCAAAGATCTATGAGTCCAACTTCCTGCCTAGTAGAAAACCCCACTAGAAATTCCCAGGTAAATAATCATTTAACACATCTTTCCCATTGCAACCTGGCAAAGCCAAGTAGCTCAGGTCCTCTTAAAGGTAGTGATTCGGTCTGCTCGTCACCTCAAAATGAAAAACTGTAATGAGGGGGTCAAGGGTTTAATCAAAATATTCCCTTTCTATAAATGATGTGATAGTCTTGAAGGACTGTAGATTTCCTATTACTGAAAAGATTAGTGAAAAAAAATTGGAAACTTTAAAATCTTGACTTACTCTGAATTAGGAAAATCTGTTCATTGTTTAAAAAAATTAAATTCTAGATCTATATAGATTTATCTGAATTTTGGAAACAATGAGAATCTATATGCTTCTTTGCACTGGGCTGACTAGGCGTTAAGTAATAAGAGATCTAAAAGTCTGTTTCCTTTCACCTAAACTGGAGTATTTTGACTAAGTCATAACGTATCAGATAGAAATAGTTACTAAGCCAGGGTATAGGAGATACAGGGAGGAAGAAGCCACAGGAAATACAGTCCCCCCACATTCTTCACATAGCTGATACCCAACGATTCTCTGACAAGGGCTGTTTGCTAAGAACCTAGAATGATGGGTGGGACACATAATAAAGAAATAAAGCTATCACACAACAAAATGAAAATAAAGGCTGTCAATGATCAACCTCACCCAAGAGAAAATCTTCAATGTGCTTTGATCTGTGGATTAAAAAATGTAAAAATCTTCTAACAAAGTTACAAATGTCAGTTTTTAATGCTTTTCCCGTGAGATTAGAAACTTCATTGTTCCCAGCATGACTGACATAATTTTCATCACAAAATGCAGGGAGTCTTCCCACAAATGACCAGAGAGCTGTCGCTGAAGATCCTTAGGCAGTAGGAGAGGTTGTGCCTGCCCCAGGAAGCTTAAATACAGGTTTCAATTCAGCTAATATTTTATGAGAAATATTGTTGATTTGTTTTTATCCTGTGTAAAAATCAATTCCACAAACACTGAATGTTTTCAACTACCAACTCTGCCAGAAGGCCAGTTTTAAAGAGAGAAAGAAATGATCAGGAAAAATGCTGCTTTTGGTTTAATTCTGACTGAAGGGAAGGAAGCTTTGGTTTGTTTTGAGAAACTGAAGAGAAAGGGGTCACTTGTTTTTTAATCTCATGTTGAATTAATTGAACTTAGTTCATGACTTATAAACATCTTTGGTCCGTGCAAGGCTTCACACTCGAATATTGTCTTATTCTTTTTTGTTACATGATGTACATCATATAAAAAGTTTTCTAATTCCATTTTGAGTTAGAAAAACTCAGTTCAGTCTTCCTGTGTTTTTCTCCTTTGTTCTCACACTACCACCACACTCAGAACACTTCTGACACCAGATGTGTGGGAGTTTTTTCCCCATTAAGCAATTCTCTCACACTAGCTGGGTATTTTACAATTTAACTAATTTCTGACACTATCTACCTTGAGATAGCATGAGATCCCACTGGTTAAGGGCTCAGTCCCACAAGACCGCCCCCACCCCAATTCAGATGTCAATCATACGTCCAGGTTGTCACCTGTGCTTCTGACTGATCAGCTATAAATCAGAGGTCCCCACAACCCCCTCCTCATGTTTGATTCATTTGCTAGAGCTGCTCACAGAACTCGGGAAAACAGTTTGCATATGTTTACCGCTCATTGTAAAAGAATATGCTAAAGGATACAGATGAATGGCCGGGACGGAGGAGACACAGAGGGAAAGGTATGCAGGAAGGGTGCAGAGGTTCTGTGCACTCTCTGGGTGCACCACTCTCCCAGCACCTCCCTGTATTCACCAACCCGGAAGCTCTCCAAACCCTGTACTGCCGAGATTTTTATGGATGCTTCAAATCACATTGGCATGCTCAATCATTAACGTCATTTTCAGCCCTTTACCCTTCTCAAGAGAATAGAGGGAAGAGCTGAAAACTCTAAGCTTCTATTCATGAGTTGGTCTTTCTGGTGACCAGCCCTCATCCAGAAGCCATCCAGAAACCCACCCAGAACCATCGTCATAGAACAAGACACTCTTACCACCCAGGAAATCACAAGGGTTTCAGGAACCCTGTGTCAGGAACCAGGGGCAGATACCATTATATTTAGTTTCTATTATCTTACACATTCCTCTTCCCACCTTTACAGGCCACCACCCTAATGCTTTCAATATGCATCCTTGAATCTGTTGTTATCCTTTTAATATATAGTGTTATGTGTGTGTACATTTAATCCACATAAATTCTATTTTGCTATATAGAGACACTTTGGTTTGTTTTTTGCATTTAGTACTGTGTGTTTAAGATTCATCCATGTTGCTGTGGTGACTCTGGCTTTGTTTGAAGCTTTGTTGCTTCTAACTGTTGCATATTATGTCAGAGTATGCATCTATCACATCATACTTCTTCTTCATCTCCCCTGTCCATCAGTAATGGACAACTAGGTTGCTTGCCTCCAATGCCCATTAAATGTTGCAGTGAGCATCCTCATATATTTCCCTTTACAGCTGACTTTGAAAGTTTCTTTGGAGTATAGATCCATTAGGACTACTTGTGCATAGGGCGTAGACATATTAGACTGGACTAACTTCAGCCAGGTTGTTCTTCAGAAGGCTGCACCAAGCTGCACCCCCACCAGCAGAACAAGGAGCTTCTTGTTTCTTCGTATTTTGACGAATTGACTTTTTTCTCTTTTTTTGCCAATCTAATAGGTGTAAAGTGACGGTTCCTTATTGTTTTATTTTGCATTTCTCTGATTACTAATGGGTTTGAACAACTCCTAATAGAGACGATGATCATTAAGTTTTTTCTTGTAAACTGCCTATTCAGATCTCTTGCCTATTTATCTATTGGATTTTCAATCTTTGATTTATAGGAGTTTCTTTATACTATATTAATTCTTTTTAGTTTTAGGCATAGAGATTATCTTTCCTCAACCTGGTATCTGTATGTTAACTTTGTCTACACATCAATCATTCAATGCAAATTCTTAATTCTGATGTCATAAAATCCTTAAGTTTTTCACATAGCTTGGATTTTGCTTTTTTGGTCTTGTTTTAAAAACTCTTTTTATACCCTTAAACCATAAAACTATTCTCCTACAGTTGTTCCCATTAGCTTTAGAATTTTACTTTTACACTTATGTCTTCATCCATCTGGAAATTACCTTTGCATATGCTGTAAGGTAAGGATTCAGTTTTAATTATTTCCATATTACAAGTCTGCCGAATATTACCAGTAATAATCTATTCTTTTCTCAGTGGTTTTTAGCATCTTCTTTCATCATATAACATGTTCCATTTATACACATGTCCTTCTCTGTTCTTTCTAGTTTGCTGCATTGATATTTTTGTTTGTTTCTATGCCAGTATTAGACTTATTTTCATAACTGTAATTTTATAATATGACAATTTATTGTAGGACAAGTCTCCCTCTTTGATTTTGTTTAAAGTTAACTATCCTTCCATATTTAATTTAGAATGAGTTTACAAGTTTCTAACATAAGATTGAGCTGGAGTTTTAACTGTAATTGCATTGAATTTACAGATTTAATTGTGAAGAACTGACAGCTTTACAATGTCAACTCAACTACGAATGTGGTCTCTCCATTCATTCAAATCTTTCATATTAGTTAATAAGGCTTTAAATTCTTTTCCTTACGCATTCTTTGTTAAGAAATAATTTCTGAGCCGGCCCTGATGGCCTAGTGGATAAAGTTCAGTGCACTCTGCTTTGGCGGTCTGGGTTTTGTTCCTAGGCGTGGAATCATACCATTCATCTGTCAGTAGCCATGCTGTGGCGTGCCTCACATAGAAGAACAAGAAGGACCTACAACTAGGAAAGGGGCTTTGAGGAGGAAAAGAAAAGAGAGAGGAAGATTGGCAACAGATGTTAGCTCAGGGAGAATCTTTCCCAGCAGAAAAATGAAAGGTTGTCTACGTAGTTACAGCTTCTGCTACTATTGCGAATGGTATTGTATATTCCATTATAATTGTTACTTGGTTATTGCTGGTGCTGAGAAACACTGTTAATTTTGTAAGTTTATCTTGTATCAATAAACTTTAAAACCTTTCTTACTTGTCCTAAAAGTTTATCTGCTGATTCAGTTAGTTATTCCATTCAAATGATTATGTCAAGCGCAAATATTGAACACTTAATCTCCTCTCTTACAAACCTTTCAGTCCTTATACCTCTTCTTTATTTTTATTGTTTCACAGCATTGCCTAGGTTTAATTTTGATCAATAAGGTGAAATATGAAGAAAACAATCTGAAGAAAAGTGATGCCTTTATCATAAAATTTAAAGAACAAACTTGTATGTACTCTGGATTGTAGCTGTAAGCCAGATATAAGCTAAAACTACCTTTTACTTTGAGACTTACATATAATCAACTCAAGCCTCTCATCTCGTAGAAATTCTCTAAGATTTCAATGAGTTTCCAGGGGATTACATTCTCATGGCTTTCACACACACACAGCTTTGAGTTCCTGCACCCCATGAATTATCTCCCTCACGCTTCACCTCCTGCCACTATCTTCTTCTTCTTGGTGTGCAGTAATCGAAGATATTTACATTAGAGTAATACAAATAACTTAAAATGAAATATTAACATTTTTGTACTTATAGGTACTTCAGTATGTTGCTGATAAGAATGTAAAATGATACAGTCATTCTGGAAAACAGAATTGGAAAGTTTCTTATAAAACTAAACATGCAACTACTATTAAACCCAGCAACTGGGCTCTTGGCATTTATCCCAGAGAAATGAAACACACAAAAACCTATACAGAAATGTTTATGGCAGCTTTATTCATAATAAGCAAAAACTGGAAATAACCCAGATGTCCTAGACCAAAATACAAAAGTGGGAGAGAGCAGAAAGCTGGGTTGAACGCTGGAGAGAAAGGCAGGTAGCGAATGGTGAAGGGTTGAAGGTTGAATGGTTAAAAAACTGTGATACATTTTTACCATTTACTATTACTCAGGAATACAAAGGAATGAACTATTGATATTTGCAACAGCTTGATCAATCTCCAAGTAATTATGCTGCCTGAAAAAAGCCAACCCTCAACTGTTACATACTGTGATTCCAATTATACCATGTTCTTGAAATGACAAAAGTACAGAAATGGAGGCTAGATTAGTGGTTGTCTGGGACTAGGGATGGGAGTGTGTGGGGTGTGAGGGAGCTGTGGGTGATCATAAAAAGCACCAGGAGGGATCTCGGGGTGATGGAACTATCCTGTATCCTGACCATACTGGTGGACACACAACCTACACATGGGAGAAAACTGCACAGAACTAAATACACACAAACACACACATACACACATAAGTGCAGGTAAAACTGTGATATCTGAATAAGATCAGTAGGTTGAGCCAATGTCAACATCCTGGTTGTGATATTGTGCTATAGTTTTGCAAGATATTACCACTGGGGAAACTGAGTAAAGAAAATGCAGCACAGCTCTGTATTGTTTCTTACAACTGCATAGGAATCTTCAATTATCTCAAAATAAAAAGTTTAGTTTAAAAAAAAGAGCACTTAAGCCATCCTGACGCCAAAAATTACCCACTTTCTCTATAGACTCAACCCAGCCTTTCCCCTCCACTTTTCTGTTCTCTCTCACTTCCAAATTCTGCTCTATTTTGAAGGTTACTTCCTTGTTACATGCTTTCCAGCCACACAGGTCCGTCAGCTCCTCAAAAAGCCCTTCCCCTCTCAGGGACGGCACATAAACTGCTTCCTCTCCTGGATTACTCCCCTACTCCAGCCCCCAAGCTCCACCAGCTGTGCTTAACTCTTTGTGCATCCTTCTACTCTCAGCTTAAACAGAGCTTCTTTAGGAGCGCCTTCTCTGCTCCCACGGATGTGTTTCCCTGATATGTTCCCTCAACGTGCACTCTCATAGCACGTTTTACTTCACAGCTCTGATCACAATTACATTTAAACACTGAATCATGAAACTAGCTTTTTAATGTCGGACTCCCCCACTAGATTATAAGTTCCATGAGATCAGAGATCATGTCTTTCTTGTTCACCACTGATTCCCAGCACTCAGGGTGTAGTACATACTAAATAAGCATTTGCCGAATGAATGAAACATCACCACTCTCCTTTTCTTTATTGCTGTTCCCTTTCATACTTTCACAGTTCCTTCTCTCTTGAATTCCATTCTCACTCCTGTAAGCATTTTTTTAAAAAAAGGTACGCGTTTGGTGAGGAAGATCGGCCCTGAGCTAACGTCTGTTGCCAATCTTCCTCTTTTTTTTCCTGCCCAAAGCACCAGTGCATAGTTGTATATTCTAGTTGTAAGTCCTTCCAGTTCTTCTATGTGGGATGCAGCCACAGCATGGCTTGATGAGTGGTGTGTAGGTCCACCCTCAGGATGCAAACTGGCAAACTCCCAGCCACCAAAGTGGAGAGCGTGAATTTAACTGCTACACCACCGGGCCAGCCCCACAATCACTACTCTTAATCAAATATTAATCTGATGTTAGGCAATAAAATGCATGTTATTAAGAAGAATATCATATACAGCCACATCAATAAAATAAAATGCATAGTTTAATAAACTGCCAGGCAGCTGGAAATTCCAGTATACCTAATACGTGTTTATTTGAGTCTCTGATTTCAATTCTTTTGAGAATATATGCAAAAGAAAATTGCTGGATCATATGATAATTCTATTTTTAATTGAAGAACCACCAAACCATTTTCACAGCAGTTCCACCATTTTACGTTCCCACCAACAGTGCACAAGCGTTCCAGTTTCTCCACATTCTCACCAACACTTGTTGTTTTCTGGGGCTTTTTGTAGTAGCCATCCTAATGGTGTGGTATCTTAATGGAGATACCTAATGAAGTGGTATCTTATTGTGGTTTTGATTTACATTTCCTTAATGATTAGTAGTGTTGAGCATCTTTTCATGTGCTTATTGGCCTTTTGTAGATCTTTGGGAAAATATTTACATTCTTTGTCTGTTATTGAATTGGGTTGTTTGGCTTTTCACTGTTGAGTTGCAAAAATTCTTTATAGATTCTAGATATTAACTCCTTATTAGATATATAGTTTGCAAATATTTTTTCCCATTCCTTGAGTTGCCTTTACACTCTGTTGATGGGGTACTTTGATGTATAGACGGTTTCAGTTTTGATGTAGTTCCAATTTATCTACTTTTTACTTTTGTTGCCTGTGCTTTTCATGTCATATCCAATAAACCATTGCCAAATCCAGTTTTATGAAGCTTTTCCTCTATGTTTTTGTCTAGGAGTTCTATAGTTATAGCTCTTGCATTTAGGTCTTTGATTCATTTTGAGTTAATCTTTTGTATGTGACGTAAGGTAAGACTCCAACTTCATTCTTTTGCTTGTAGATATTATAAACTGGTTTTTGTTTGTTTTCTTGCTTGTTTGTTTTGTTTTGCTGCCTGCAGAATATTATGTACCAGGCTTAATGCTTACATAATTATCTCATTTAAAATTCACAATAACCTGCAAAAGAGGCTTTAAAAGATCAAATAAGGAATTAGGTCTCAGAGAGATAGACTTGCACTAGACAGCAACACTGGAATTTGAACCCATGTCAGTTTAACAGCAAAGTTGATCCTATTTCCATGACACTGTGCTGTCTTTCCAAGCCCTTATGGCTGCCATTTAAAGCTCTACCCTATTTAGCAAAAGCCTGCTTCCCAAACCTCACCTTCTATTACTGCTACTTCCTTTCCTGGGTGGTCATTTTTGAAATGCATATTGTTCCCTAAATACATTATGAGAACGTCCACTTTTGAGAATTCTGGAGAATAGTGGCATGACATAAGCAAACAACATTTTTTCATTATTTTTACCCTTCCTATCCTGTTGAACCATATTTAAGAAATGGCTTTTCACGAAGTCTTTCTTGGCTATTCCAGATCACACTGATCTCTTTTGTCTCCAAACTTCTAGAGCACTTAGGATGTATAGTTATATAAACTGAGTTCCAGCAACAGAGACTACTCCCCAATATCCATTCTTTCCTACTTTTGTAGATTTAGAAATTTTACTTGCTAGTCTTCCTTGCAGCTCTATAGAGCTATGTGACTAAATTCCATCTGATAAGACATACAAGAAAATAGAGTATAGGTTCTGTGGTGATGTCCCTTCTTTCATTTCTGCTATTACTAAACTGAGTCTTTGCTCTTTTTTTCCTATTTAGCTTGGGCTAGAGGCTTATAAATTTTTTTATTTCCTTTTAAAGAACCAGCTTTTGGTTTCATTGATTTTATTTATTGATTTCCTATTTTTAATTTCATTGACTTATGCTCTAATTTTACTTATTATTTCTTTTCTTGTACCTTCTTTGGATTTAATTTGCTCTTCTTTTTCTAGTTTCCTAAAGTGGAAGATTAGGTTATTGATTTTAGATATTTCTTATTTTCTAATATATGCCATAATATTCCCTCTAAGCACTGCTTTGGCTGCATCCCATAAATTTTGATGTTATAATTGTATTTTAATTTAGTTCAAAAATTTTTACTTTCTCTTGAGATTTCATCTTTGGCTCATCTGTTATTTAGAAGTTTGTTGTTTAATATCAAGGTGCGTGGGGATTTTTCTAGCTATCTTTCTGTTGTTGATGTCTAGCTTAATTTCACTGAGATCCAGAGCAGACATTGTATGATTTCTATTATTTTAAATTTTTAAAGGCATGTCTTATGGCCCTGAAAGTGATCTATCTTGGTGAAAGGTTCATGTGAGCATGAGAATAATATGTATCCTGATTGATAGTTTTATTGAGTTCAACTATGCCCTTACTGATTTTCTGTCTACTGGATCTGTTCATTTCTGATAGAGGGGTGTTGAAGTCTCCAACTATATAGTGGATTCATCTGTTTCTCCTTGCAGCTCTATCAGTTTTTTGCTTCACATATTTTGATGCTCTGTGGTTAGGTGCATAAGTGCTAAGGATCATTATGTCTTCTTGGAGAATTGATTCCTTTATCACTATGTAATGACACTCTTTATCTCTGATACTTTCCTTTCTCTGAAGACTGTTCTGTCTGAAATTAACATAGCTACTCCTGCTTTCTTTTGATTAGTGTTAGCATGGTGTATCTTTCCTCATCCATTTACTTTTAATCTATATATGTCTTTATATTTAAAGTGGATTTCTTGTAGACAACATATACTTGGGCTTGTTTTTTGATCCACTCTGACAATCTGTCTTTTAATTAGCGTATTTAGACCATTGACATTTAAAGTGATTATTGATATAGTTGGATTAATATCTACCATATTTGCTATTGTTTTCTATTTACTGCCCTTGTTCTTTGTTTCTATTTTTGTATTCCACTCTTTGTCTGCCTTTTGTGGTTTTAACTGAGCATTTTATTATTTTGTTTTCTCTCCTTTCTTAGCATATCAGTTTCACTCCTTTTTTAATTTTTTTAATGGCTGCCTTAGAGTTTGCAAAAAAACTTTACAACTAATCCAGGTCCACTTTCAAATAGCATTATGCTGCTTTGTGGGCAGTGCAAGAACCTTATAATAACAAAATAACCCTAATTCCTCTCTGTCAACCCACATATAATTGCTTAATTTTACTTATACATAAATATACATAAGCATGTTTGTGTGTGTGCATATATGCTTGCATACATAGATATGCATACATACCCATATATATAAGCATATCTAATTGAATACATTATTGCTATTTTTATTTTGAACAAACTGTTATCTGTTAGACCAGTTAAGAGTAAAAACTAAAGGTTTTTATTTTACTTTCTCTTATTCTTTCTCTGATACTCTTCTTTTCTTTATGTAGATCTGAGTTTCTGACCTATATCATTTTTTTTCTCACTAAAGAACTTCTTTTAACATTTCTTACAAGGCAAGTCCACTGGCAACCAATTCACTGAATTATTACTTCTCTGAAAAAGTCTTAATTTCTCCTTCACCTTTGAAGGATAACCTCACAGCACACAGAATTCTATGCAGGTGTGTTCTTCTGTCAACAATTTAAATACTTCACTCCACTGATTTTTTGCTTACATGGTTTTTGAGGAGAAGTTAGATATTCATTTTTTTGCTTCTCTATGAGTAAGGTGTTTTTATCCTCTACATTCTTTCAAGATGGTCTACTATTGATTTTCTGCAGTTTGAATATGATATGCCTAAGTTAGTATTTTTGGCATTTATTCGGCTTGTTCTCCGAACTTCCCATATCGGAGGTTTGGTATCTGACATTAATTTGTGTAAATTCTCAGTCATTATTGCTTCAAATATTTCTTTTGTTCTTTTCTCTCTTTCTTCCCCTTTTTGTATTCCCATTACATGTATGTTAAACCTTTTGTAGTTGTCCCACAATTCTTGGATATGCTTTTCTGTTTTTTGGGGGGGGTTCTTCAGTCTTTTTTCTTGTTTTTCAGTTTTGGAAGTTTCTTTTGAGACACCCTCAAGCTCAGAGATTCTTTCCTCAGTCATGTCCAGTCTACCAATGAGCCCATCAAAGGCATTCTTCAGTCTGTTACAGTGATTTCAATCTCTAACATTTCTTTTTTTTTTTTTTAAAGATTGGCACCTGAGCTAACAACTCTTGCCAATCTTTTTTTTCTGTTTTTTTCTCACCAAATGCCCCCAGTATGTAGTTGTATATTTTTTTTAGTTGTGGGTCCTTCTAGTTGTGGGATGTGGGACGCCACCTCACCATGGCCTGATGAGTGGTGCCATGCCCGCGCCCAGGATCCGAACCCGCGAAACCCTGAGCCGCCGAAGTGGAGCATGCGAACTTAACCACTTGGCCACTGGGCTGCCCCAATCTCTAACATTTCTATTTGATTCTTTCACAGAATTGCCATCTCTCTGTTTGCATTGCCCATCTGTTCTTGCATGCTGTCTACTTTATCCACTAGAGCACTTAGAATATTAATCATAGTTGTTTTAAATTCCAGATCTGATAATTCCAACATCCCTGCCACATCTGAATATGGCTCTGATGCTTGCTCTGTCTTTTCAAACCATATTTTTTGCTTTGTATTATGCCTTGTAATTTTTTCTTGATAGCTGGATAGATGGTGTTCCAGGTAAAAGAAACTCCTCTAAACAGGCTTTTGCTGATGTGTGTGTGTTTTGGGGCAGGGGGTGGATTCCACAGTGCTGTAATAAGGTCTCAGTTTTTACTAAGTCTGTGTCTCTGAATGTGAAGTTTACGAGTGCTTCTCAGTTTTTCTTCCTACTTAAATTGGACAGGATGGCTAGAGTGAGTTGGAGTGGCATATTTTCCTTACCCCAGGTCATTTAGATGCTGAAAAAAGCTCAAAAGTTTAGGCTCTGGTAAAATGGTTTCTCCCGAAGGCAGGCCTTGTTAAGAATAACAATATTCTCTGGCATAGTTCAAAATGGTATGAGGGGGTTTTCTTCCAATATTCACTGTGAGAACCTAGTAAAGCTCCTGGTGAAACTCACAAAAGTGTAGGGACCCCGCCCCCGCCCCTTGCACAACGCAAGAT